>NW_015388474.1:297133-298362 GCF_001527695.2 Protobothrops mucrosquamatus
GAGGACTTAGCTAAGGCCTCTTGCAAATCTTTAAGTGTAATGGAGGGAGGTGGTGATGGTGGGGGAGATCTAAGTTTTTGTTGTTGAATTTGCACAGCAGGAGAGGAAATAGCTGTTTTAGGCAATGCAGGAACTCCAGTACGTTTTGTAGCCATTCTGCCAAATTGTTTTTGAAACTCACAAAAGCAAAAATTAACTTTAAAAAGTTTGACTTAAGAAGAGTTCTTTAAAATCCTTTAAAATGCATCATTCCACCACCGCGGCCATTTTCTTCTCACTTTCACTTATAACAAATAGCGAAAATCCCAATAAGATCTTTGAGTTAAAGTCACCATTTAACTAAAGCAAGAAAGAAAAAATCCCCTGTCAGATTCTTTCTGTTCAAAAGTTACTCACAAGCAAATACAAAGTAGCAGCGGTGGCAGCGACGTCTAGCCTCGCTCCAAAGAGCGAAGACACTCCGAGCTGCGGAGAAGAGGTCCAGACTCCGGGGGAGTTCTCACCTTCATCCCCCCAGGATCACTCCTGGGGGGACTAGGGAACTCAACCCCTATCTGAAGCAAACTCACTCTCTCCCCTTCGCCCGGGGAGGGAGTTCCAAGCCGCAAAACAGCTGATCCGCGCTGTTTTGACAGCTCTGACGCAGTCCTGGGCAGGAGGCTGAGAAGAAAGCCTCCATTGGCGAAGCCTCGCCACCGGAAACCCCACTGGTTTAACTATATAAATACCAGACAGTTCTGCATATTGTCAAAGCAAGAATATACAGTATTTGCAGCGTTGACATCCGGCCCCCCTTACAAGAAGGACAGATCCTGTAAAGCAAACCAAAGCATATGTTAAGGGTCATCTTTCGGTTTGTTGGGGTGTTTCACATGAAATCTTTTGACCAATCTATTAGCCTTTACTTCACTGGATTTTACCCAGGTGGCTTCGGATAACGGGTATCCCTTCCATTGTATTAGACACTGCAATTTCCCTCTAAAAATTCTAGAGTCAAGAATACGCTTTACTTCATAGTGGGTCTGTCCCACTTTGGAGGAGGTCTTAACGTGGAGCCCCGATATGGCTTCAACAAGCTACAATGGAAAACTGGGTGAATTTTCCCTAAGAGTTTAGGGAGTTTTAGCTCTACTGTGACTGGGTTGATGATCCTTACTATGGGGAAAGGCCCCAAGAACTTTGGTGCCAATTTCTTGCTGGGCAACTTGAGGCGTAGATATTTAGTTGAC
>NW_015388475.1:0-39261 GCF_001527695.2 Protobothrops mucrosquamatus
GGTTGGGCTGAGAGAGAGTGACTGGTGCAAAGCCACCCAGCAGGCTTTCATGCCAAGGAAGAACTTGAACTCATAATTTCCCGTTTTCTAGCCTGATGCTAGAAAACCACTAGACTTAATTAATGGGTGGGTGGATGGATGGATAATCTATCCCTAACCTATTCTTTCAGGTCTACATAGCATGAGTACAAAGTATTAAAATGTCACTTAACTGTTCCTATACAGTAGACAAAGATCTAGAATGACATTATATATAACAGTTGCACCTATAGAACAGAACTCATGCTGTAGCCTGTTCTCCAGACACTATTTTCTATTCAATCTCTACTTGTCTCCTTTCTTACTTTTATTATGACTTGGAGGCAGTGGTGGGATTCAGCCAGTTCACACCAGTTTGGGAGAACTGGTAGCTTATTTTTTGTTGCCCAGGCTCAGAATGGACTTCCGGAAGTGGCATCCACACAGAGAACCAGTTGTTCATATATTTGAATCCCACCACTGCTTGGAGGGAATGTGTTTGTGACTTTGGGGTGTTTTGAGCAAATACTATTCCAAGCAATTCTATCTTTTGGAAACTTCTATAGAAAGCTTCATATTGAATCAAGCTGGAGAGTTTTCTATTTCAGATTATTCATTTGTATATGAAATGCAGGCAAAGTATGAAAGATTGATGTAAGCCCAAATCTTGTATGCATAGTCTAAATAGCTTGGGAAAATGTACTTTCCTATGCAACAAAGTATATGTCTGATGGAGATTTTTGGTCATCACTAAGAAGTTCTCAGCCACAGTAACCACCCACATCACCTCCAACAGCAGTGATAATTTTCTGCTCTGATTAGGCCAATGTTACAATGCTTTCTCAAGGTGCACAACTCTAGAAATAAAGACTTCACCTTTCAGAATTCTCAGTACAGACATCTTGGTTGGTGAATTCTGGGAACTGAAATCCATGTATCCAGTGGTGGGATTCAAATATGTGAACAACCGGTTCTCTGTGTGGATGCCGCTTCCAGAAGTCCATTCTAGGCCTGGGCAACAAAAAATTAGCTATCGGTTCTGCCGAAATGGTGCGAACTGGCTGAATCCTACCACTGCATGTATCTAAAATGTAGGGCATACTGGTAAAGGCTGTCTTGTAAGAAGGCTATGGAAAACTAGAAATAATATGTCTGAAAAACACTAAATAGATCATCTGGTACTTACAGTGGCCTGGTCTTTTTTAAGGAGAACGACAAGCCCCCCTTTTTCTTTGTTTTTTTCTTGGTCTATGATCTTTTCTGCCTTAGTTTTTTTAACATTCCTGTGGGAGGTGTTATTTCCCATCATACCACCAAATTAGTGGCCTTTCCTCCTTGGGAAGCAATTGTAGCAATGTTGCTACCAGCTCTATCTGAACCAGGTGCTCTAACACCAGGAACAATTATGATGTCATGCAACTTCACTAGATGATCTTACAATGGTTGAGATGTATACTACCAAGCCCTTTAAGGCTGTAATCATAGCTAAACTATACTAAATGGCCTTCCCAAAATGATGCTCTTGATTAGGGTCCCAACGTATCTGGAGACTGGAGAAGGTTCTTTTTTGTTGAATAGCAGCAAGAAGCTGGATAATTTAGAAAAAAGAGCATCAAGCCAACCCTCCACATTTTAAAAATTAAAATAAGGAACAGTGTTTTATTCCAAGGTTCACTTCTAAGCTTCATATTCCCAGAAGCTGAAAGCTGTGTTCCTGGATTTTTCAACTGTTCTGCAATAGCCTGGCCTCCACTAATTTAAAAGGCAAATACAATGACATTTTAATTTATTGTTAAGCTTAGAGTTGGGAAAAACTATCCCTATCAGAATGTTTAAGTCTGAAATATACAGCAGCTGCTGGTGTGTAGAAAATATCACTCTATGCATAATTAATCAGTTAAAATGATTTAAATGTTTTTATTGAATGTTTTATATATGAGGCTGAGTTTTGTTTGTTTACTGTAGTTGTGTAGATTATACAGTAAATTGAATAATATACATTATGGTATATTAGCATTCATATTCATATCTTTTTTGTCACTCTGAAAATTCAGTAAGATTAATTGTATCTGGGTTGCAAAAACATGGACAGCCACTAGATCAGGCATGTCAAACTGCTGGCTCGTGGGCCGGATGCATCGTGCCAAAACCACACCCACCCCATTGCCGGTAATGGGGGGAAAGTCGTGATACGTCACACGATGTCACGTGACGTCACGAGTTTGATATGCCTGCACTAGATTGATCCCCCCAAAATTGGGGGATTTGTTTTTACTTATTTATTTGGTTGGTTGGTGAGTGGGTGGATGGGTGAGTGGTTTTTATCCCACCTTTATTAGTAGTCCAAGGGGACGAACCTTCCTAATGCTCCTTCTCCTATTTTCCCCTGCATGGTGAATTGTGCTGAAAGTGACTGTCCCAAAGTCACCCAGCTGACTTTCATGTCTAAGGCAGACCTAGAATTCACATTCTTCTTTGCTGCAAGTAATATCTTGTAATGCTCTCTGGGTGATTTTTGAATCTGAGGAACTTGAAAAATGAACAGAATTCTCTGCGGTCTTAGCTCACCAATTTTTGCACTGGCCTGTGTCTCACCTGGCTGGTTAAAGCAGGCTGGAAATTGGAATCAGGCAATAATCAATGCTTCTCTAGTGGAAGAGGAGGTTCTGTGAACCTAGGAGCATATTAGATCCAATGGAATGGGATGATTCCATCAAACTTTCCATTTGGGAGAAAGGTTGTTGAGAAAATAGCGGAACTTCAATTACAGAGGACTCTGAAGGATATAGATCGTGCAGAGCAATGGCAGTCTTGTTTCAGATCTAGTCATCGGACAGACACATATTGGTTAGTCTCATGGATGACCTCAGGAGGGACTTAAAGGAAGGGAGGGAGCATGACCATTCTTGATATTGTAAATCTGATGTTCTTCTGGACCATCTATCAAATTTAGGAACTGGAGACAAACATTTTTGGTGGTTTTACTCTTTCTGATTCAGTCAGTGATAGCACAGAAGGAAAGGCAAAGTCTACTCTACATACAAAGATAATTCAATTTATTAATATGTATACTACTAAAAGTCTTGTTCCCATAACTTTTAACTGAAGAAAATGGTGCATCATAGGGCAATAATTTTTGAACCAAGGTACCCTAAATGGGTTAACTTACAGAATGAGTCCAAAATCTCATTCTGGAATTGAAATTTTGGCAAATTTTACATTAAAAACATTTTATAATGTAGAAGTTATCATAAAACAGTTTATGACATAATACAAAATGTCATAAAACATTTCCTGTGTTGATGTTTAACTTTGCTATACAGTGCAACACAGGCAATTTTCAAGGCAGATACATCTCTGAATGTATCCTAACTTTTTCAATAAATGGAGCACATTAGAAATTCTGTCATTGTTTGAAGGCGTTGAGAAAATATCTCTGAAAGGATGACCTAATAGTCATAGATTATGTAGTAGTTAATAAATCTAATGCCTAACGTGTTTCCCCCAAAATAAGAACTGGTCTTATTTTTATTTTATTTTTTTGTCTCCAAAAGAGACATTAGATCTTATTTTCGGGGGATGTCTTATTTTGTTCACTGTCTCACTTCGCAGCAGTGGTACCAACAACCCTGACTAACAGGAACTTGCGTGGCCTCCGCCATCCCACTTCTTCTGCAGCCGCTTGCCACTTCTCCCATGCATAGTCCTCTGGCCTCCGTTTTGCCAGAAGAGGCCTTCAGGAATGGCCCCTGCAGCCGAGAACAGAGCCCCGGGTTGATGCACGGGTTGTCCTCTGGCCTCTGTTTTGCTCCTCCATGCTAAGCTCCAGGAAAACTATGCCAGCTGGAGCTGGGTGAGGAAGGCCAGGCTCCCCTTTCCCAATGGTTCTGCAAAGCCCTTGAGGAGTAGATTGCTTCCTGCCAGACTGGCCTCGGCACCCACTTTGGATGGCAAACAGAAGAGCTTTGCTCTTTTTCTCCAGGGCCTTTGAAATTGCCCCCTTCCTTTTCTGCCTTAAAATCCAGAGCATACATATTTTCTTCCTGATCAGCTCAGGATACAGTAGCTATCATATGATTTTTGTAAGAAGTTGAGTGTACCGGTCGGTATGTGTGAGTCCAGCCCCCTCAGCATGGGCCAGGCCAGCCTGGCCCTGTGGGAAGCAGATCCGCTCCTCACACAAAACCTCAAGGGCTTTTCAGAACCATTGGGGAAGGGGAACCTGGCCTTCCTTGCCCAGCTCCAGCTTCATACGAAGGAAGAACACATCACTGGGAGTAGAAGTGGCAGAAAACAGGATTGCCATTTCCAGAACAGAGAAGGGACATTCAGGCTGATGCAGGGCAGTGAAAAGTGCAGACAAGCAATTGCTGCTCCAGCTGGGACGGAGACAGCCCAAACAGACTGCTGCTTCGTGCAAGCAGGTGCAACCCTGGTAACCAAGCTCTTCAGGGCTGCTTGAGAAACTTTGTTCCTGGGTGAGGGTGGGTGAAACCGACCACCCTGCAGCAGTTTTCTGCCTCTGCCTCTCCCTCAGGCGGCTTACACTGCCCCCCTTTACTTTTAGCATTCACGGAAGCCCATGCCTTCCGTGCTTTAAGTTGCTCTTTGGGTTCTATCCTAATCCCCAGAGACCTGCATTTGTCTGCTGTAAAAACTTTGGTCAGCCCCACAGCAAAAGCCTTCCCCCCCTCCCCATTGTCCACGTAAAAATCAGGCTAGGGCTTATTTTCAAGGAAATACGGTATTTCGAGGAAATACGGTAATGCCTTATTCACAAATGAAGCAATTAATCAAATAGTCATCTGGATTTTTGCAGGCTTGGATATGATAGAAATATTGCTAATAATAACTGACTGATAACAGAAAACTGGAGTTCTTTTCAGTGCACAGTTTAAAAGTGAGCTTTTTTAGACATTTGTAATGATTTTTCTTTAATTTTCATTTTCCAGTGGTACTCACCATACAAAATTGTGTGCTAAAATTTAAAAAAGTTGATTTAGGATACTATACACTGCCTACCAAAATATATAGTGCAGACTGTTCAGAACGTGGAAGACGTGGAATTTATAATCAGGCTTGGAATTCCAGCCATCACAGCATTCCCAGGGTCATGTGATTATGATCTCGGCACTTGGTGTCTGGTTCACAATTATAATATTACAGTGAGATGAGGTCATGTGATTGTCATTTCCAATAAAGCAAACCCAATTGGAAAATTACAAGGAAGTTGGAAATTGCTCCTGCTTCCATGGTTTTATTTTGCCCGCCTGTACTCCATGGTGTCTACCCACAGTACCACCCCTAGCATATTAAATATCTAAGTAAAATACCAGTTTTCCAGACACCCACATTCTGTCACATGTATTCACATAACATTTCCTCTGTTGTTTGATTTTTCATTAACTTCCCTGGCCTTCTCCATTTCTTTACCACCAGTAATAAAATAAAATAAGCAGCAATTTCCTAAATGCTTCTGTGAGTTAGGATTGTTATGTATCCACTGCTGGAATGTATGTTTATCATATTTCCAATAAACAGAATTCTGAAAGCAGAGAGAAGGTGGAAGAAAGGATCAATTAGCATATTTATAAGGCTAAAAATAGCAGAACGGAAAGCTCCTGTGGTCACAGCTGAAGTATGCTGGAGCTAGCCGTTTGCTGCTTGGCAGTGCATTGGCTTTAAATAAATCAAGAGACATCTTCCTCCTCTATCTCTCCTTTTTCCATTGAATATAAAGGAGTTCAGAACAATTAACAGACAAATGCTAATGATTGATGAACATCTTCAAAGAAATTGCATGGGGCAAAATTACTTTGTGGAAAAGCCTCCCTTTTTTCTTCTTGAAACTCATTGTGAGTGCTTTGGCATTTTCTCCATTCCTTAACTCAGAATAGTTTTTGGTATCTCATAATTCATCTGGTCCTAATCTTCTTTATTCATATTCATGTTGATGTTCATATTTATACACACACATACCTCTTGTGCAGGTATGTTACATCCAGGCCTTTGGCCAGTCACTCTCTGTCAGCACAATTCACCTCAAAGGGTGGTCGTGGGAACCACAGAAGGAAGAAGGTGTGCTGAATTGAGTTATTTGTAAAAATAATAAAGGTGGAATACAAATAAATAAATAAATACACTTGTTTTAGATTTGGTTTCAAGTCTTAGGCTTCATTATAGCTAATCAATTAACAAGTATTCTAAAACTTTGACTAAGTGGCTGATTTTTAGGGAATGTTTAATTCTAATTACCGCACTCTGTCCATATTATATTCATTGTTGTTATCTTGTCACTATTTATTCTTAAACCTAATATACAGTAAGGCTCTTGGTTTATAGCATCTTAAATAATTAAGAATGGTTATTGTGGCAAAAAGAAATACATCAGTGGTAGAATTGCTATGTTGCGTAAATAAAATCATGGAGTTTGTCTTCCTCATTCGCAGTTATGTGGGACCATTTGGTACCTCCTTAGTTTCTATTAGGTCCAACTGTTATTTCCATTTTCTCATTATCATCCTCAACTGTGGTATTTTCTAAAGTTCCTGATCATCAATCATGAGTGGCAGCCATGAAATTAGAGGGCAGACAGTTTACATAGCCAACTAGTTTTACTCTAGACATTTGCATAAGCTGATGGCATGATCAATATATTTTAGTCTCAGTCTGCCATTGGGAGCTGAAATAGTATAGTGGTTAAAAGTCTTGATGAAAACTCAAGAAACATGCTTCCTCTATTGCTGCTTCTATCCTTTGGAGGAATATTTTCTCCCAAGATTCAGCAACTTTTCTTCCTCTTTCCCATCATATCTCCATCTGCCCATCACAATCACAGTATTACTCATACTGCTTCACACTCTTGCCCTCACTTTCCAAAACGCTCTCCTCCATAACCTGCCAGGTCTTGTCCAGGTTATATTATATTATTTTCACCCAGATAATAACTATCAGAGATCAAGCTACTTAGCAGGGTTCTAGGTACTTTTCATATGTACATTTTGGTCTGATTTTCTGGCGTTAATTCAGCTTTCAGTTGTTTCTGTTTTGTAATCAATCAATCAATCAATATCAATCAGAATAGAGCTGGAAGGGACCATGGAGGCCTTCTAGTCCAGCCCCCTGCTCAAGCAGGAGTCCCTATATCATTTCAGACATCACTTCTTGGGTGGAAAACATGATTCATGGTCATTAATTTCCTTGTTTGTTATAATTTCAGTTAATATGCTATGTGCTTTGACTGGATTTCTTCCTCCTTTTACTTCAATGATGAAAATTAGTAGCAATAATAATAATATCCTCTGTAAAGATGCAATAACGGACCATTTCCTTTTTCTCTATTATTCTTTTTCATTAATTACTATCAATCTTTATTGTTATTATTGTATAGATTGCCTTACAGTAAGTGCAAGCAACAGCCATTTTGCAATTTTGTTACAGAAACTAAGTAGCTCTATGGATCCTGACCAAATTACAAATACAGAATGTCTCATACTTCATGATTAATCCAAAGCAAAATATATATTTTGGCAGGATAAAATTGAAGATTAAGTCTCCTGGATGACAGTCTCATTCTTTCTCAATTGACTTGTAACATCTCATTATTATCTCAGTATCTTTTTCCAGAACACAGTTGTTAATATCAGTTTAGGAGATGAATGCATTGTAGTCTTGTATAGATGAATTAATTTATTTGTTAAGAGCCCATCCTGTGATTTATGTTCTTTTCCCATGTTCTGTGTCTTACATAATATAACTCTTTAAAATTCGAGCATATGGCAAATTTCTATTACATTAATATATATTCCATTTAATAAATGAAAACAATTGCTATTCCTATTTAATTAGGCACTAAGGTTCATATTATATCTTCATGATTTAATATTCTTTCAAATATTTTTCTTTCAAAAAATTTCAAAAGTCGAGTATGTTAGTCTTTTGCAACAAAGCCAACAAAAAGTGTAGTCCTTTTAGAGTAACTGTTGGTCCTTGAGTGAATTGAATAAAGTAGCCCTATTTAGAGTGGGGAAAAAGTGGAACTTTAAATTTTCAATGTTTTTTATAAGAACTATATATAAAAATAAAATCTAGATCAAATTTATTTTTTAAAAAAAGAAAAACCCTTTATTTTCAGGTATATAGAAATGTGCTGGCTAAATATATAAAGACATTTTTTAAAAAAAGGAAATTTCATTAAATCTGATTTAGACTAAATTATATAAAGCATAGAACCTACAAATGTTCAAATATATTCTTCTTATTTCCAAGTAGATGTATACAGGATTGCATCCTTAGTGCAGTGGATTTACACAAGGATAAGTACTTCTGAATATGCAAGGGTCTAAACATAATTCTTGTCTGCAACTCTTCAAGGCATACACTTCTTTTCCCAGCTGCAAACAATTGGCCGACTACCATTTTTAAACCTTGTCCGTTATTTATTATAATATAGGCAGTTATTTCTTCTTCTGGATTATGATACTTATGTACTATAGACATCTGTAGAATTTTCCAAGATGAGGAAAAAAGGCATTATTGCTTTGCTTGGAAAAAAATAGATGAAATATTTTAATAAGTTAATGTAAGGATAGTGTCCCTATATGTCCTATTTTTTAAAAAAGGCTAGAAGTTTGTAGCTGAGTCAGAGGCACCGAGCAGAAATATTCAACATAGTTTCCATGGGCACCAATGCACCTACAGATATTTCTGTGAAAACCACCAAAGTGCCCTGTTTCAACTGCCTGTTTGGGGGTTGTCTTTGAAAAACTATTTTAAAAAAAAATAATAATAAAAAAACATTTTACTAACATTTTATCAAAGTCTAGCATCATCGTTATTTCCAAGAATGTCTGTGGGTCTCCCCCAAAGATTAGAAAATAAAAGTGGTAGTAACTGCAACCCAATTCTCTGTTTTGGAGGTATGCCTATTTATCCAAAAAACAAGCTGGACACATTGGAAGCCTAGAAGAGTTGGCAGGATGCAATATCACTAGTTTGCTTTCTGGAATTTGGGTGTTTTGGGAGTGACCAAAATCATTTTAACAAGCAGCTGTCTTAATCAATATTTCCTTCCTCTGGCATGGTAGCCATTTTGTGACAGTACCAGCTATATTTATTAAAAAACTGAATTGTTCCCACTGACCTAAAAATATTCTCTTTCCTTACTCTAGCAGTGCTGCGAGAAATTATCTATTAGTACTCAGCTGCCTCTTTAACTCCTACAGGCATATGAGAGTTCCTCCAAGATGGAACAGTTTGTGACTCGCTTCCTTCTGCGGGAGACAATGAACCAGATACAGTCTCTGCAAGTCTCCCTAGAGTGTGCTGCAGATACTATTGAAGAACAGAGTGGCCGAGAAAGGTAAAACAACCACCTGGGCAGTATAGCAAAGGCCAAAAAATTAAGAGTGAGGTTGAACTCAGTTTCTATCATTTTCTAAGTCTCCTCATCTAATCTGTAAAGATTAATTCTACCATATCTACAGTTTTAGGTCCTTCCCCCCCCCCCCACTTTTGCATCTTTGTCTGGGCTTCTTTACTATTCGCAAAATAAGCATACTCTAGATGACCGCACTGTTGAAGATGTAAAGCCTGTCCTCATTATAGTTGTATTGACTCAATACTGTTGGGATACACTAGAACAGGGATGTCAAACTGGTGGCCCACGGGCTGGATGTGTCACATGAAGGCCACACCCACTCTGGCTCCGCAAAGGCAAAAAACATTGTGATACGTCATGATACGTCACATGATGCGATCGAGTTTGATACCCATGCACTAGAACAGGGGTCCCCAACCCCCGGTCCGTGGACTGGTACTGGGCTGCGGCATGCCAGCAACCAGTCTGCACAAACAAACAAAAACCCATCTGCAGGATGCAGGCAGCATACAAAACCTGCTCCCTCCGGTCCATGGAAAAACCTCTCTCCATGTAACTGGTCTCTGGTGCCCAAAAGGTTGGAGACCTCTGCACTAGAAGATACTGTAAATCACCAGTAGGAATCCTGCCTTGTTAATTATACAACGTTAATTGTAGCTGGGGGGAAACAAATAAGTAGAATATCATTAGAATTGGATCTTAGTATCCAGGAAGTATCCCTGCATCTCTCTGAAGTAAAACCTCAGTTGGCAATATTTCTGCAGTAATGTTTTGCATTACTGGAGAATTAAACTGTTAAAAAGAAAGGAAGATGAATAAAAGCCCACATATTTTAGCTCACATGTACATTTAGAGCATGCCTTTTATTTCTCACTTTGTATTGTTATCATGAAAAATGATGAATCATGCAAGCAGAATCAGAGATGGCAAACTAGTGATTATTCCTAGAATATGTACTGTCTTGATGTTATGCTTCTTAGGAATAATATGAACAAATCAGAAGCTTTAAAGGGTCAACACACTACAAAAAGATGTGGCCGAAGAATTCAGAAGAACATCTGCTATTCTCCTACAGATCCATATTCTGGGATGCTGACCACAGGTATTGGTAGCTTTCGTCGTTCTGATTCCTGGATTTGCATTAGTATGAGCATGCTTTACTGCAGAGAATTAACTGTAAAAAAAAAAGGCTCAACAATGTTTGAATAGAGAAAACAGTAACCTAATGGCTTACACAAATTATTTGATCAACACCATAGCTAGTTTACATAGTAATAAGCATCACAGGGCAGCCATTGTTTTGAAGTCCGAAAGGTGCTTTTAATGATCTAATGTGCTCAGTGTGGAGCTGCCCTTGTGCTTCATCTGAGAACTGGAAGTACTAGAGTGGGATACCTGATCATAACCATGTAGCACCATTGTAAAAGCAGTTGTATTGGCTGCCACCAGCTGAAGAGTTTTGCTTATAACATAGAAGACTATAGGCAGCTTAGGCTCAGGTTATCTGACAGATTATCCACACAAAGGTCCTGCTGCATGTTTTAAGATTGCCTGAGTGCCATCTTGTGGTTAATAGTGGCCAGGCCTTCTCTGTGGTTGATCTGAACTCTGGAATGTTTCCTCTGATATTTTTGAGGTGCCTATGTGTTTTTTTCCTTCTCACATACACTTTTATTTATGCATGCATACGTTCAGATCAGTCTTAACTCCTGCTGATTCCTTCCTTCTAGTTTTCAGCTACCAAATGTTTGAGCTACAATGAATGCTTTTAGCTGTTGGCTGGTGTGATGTGATTTTATTGTTATCTTGTTATATAGTATTTTATTACATTTTGTGGTATGTAAAGTGGAAGTGATTCACTTCCATAAAGTTTTTCCATCCTATTGAGTCACTGATACTAAAACTAGTAAAATTGATTCAACTTTACTCTTATAGTGAAGGACTGCCACACTTCAAGGGATCCCTTTTACTAAGGCTTTATTGAAGGAAATGTTTTCTTAACATTCTGCACAGCTGTAGTTATATAAGGCCTCTCAGACTTTTGCTTGTAAAAATGTTTGGAATGATTTTTTTTAAAGTAAATAAATGAGATGTCCTTTATCAAAGAACACACTGAGGGAGAAACGCCAGCTGATTAACCATTTTCCCCCATCACATCTAACTATACAGTTAGGCTTAACTATGATCTTGAGAACAGCTTGAAAAAGCAGCATTTCTGATTTGTGAATAAGCAACATGCCAAAGCTGTCCCATATTACTGTTTTCATCACAAGAGTGGCATGGGAAAGGATGCTCACTAATGATAATATAATCCCTATAATGGTTTAGCACTTTCCAATCTAGGTTTTGGCTTCTGTTATTGAAAGCAGGAAATTATTTAATATTTGTTGTTTTAAGGAAAATATCAGAAAAAATCTAGTAATGTTCCTTTGTGGTGTAGAGTGGGCAGGGAGCTGAAGAGGTGTAATATATATATATAGCTCTCAGTCCTTTTTTAAAAAATTCCATCATGTTTGATTCTTGGAGACTGGAGTCCCTGCAGCTTTCTTGGTAAGGTTTTTCAGAAGTGGTTTGCCATTGCCTCCTTCCTAGGGCTGAGAGAAAGTACTCAGCCAAGATTAACTATATGGTTTTGTGCCTAAATCAGGATTGGAACTCAAAGTCTCCTAATTTCTAGCCTGATGTCTTAACCACTATACCAAACTGACTCAATCCTACTAGAATGTTTTTTCTATATTCCACTTGGTTGGGAAAGCTACTTGTCTGTGATTTCAGCTGAGTCTTTTTTTGTTGTTGTTGGATTACATTCAGGTGTTTGTGTGGAAACTGATAGCCAGTGGCCATCTGAAATTACCCAGCTACAACAACTCATCGGCAAACTGGAATGTAAGGTGGGCCAGCAAATAAAACTGAAAAATTGATAAAATGGGAACTTTATCTTGAAGCATTTTCTCATGACACTGATTATTTGGATTTGAATGTTTGAAATTGTATCTAAACACACTCAATAACTCACAACATAGTTAATATGTAGTTCTCTCATTTTTCCAGTCCTTATTTTCTCTTGATATACCAAACAGACCTTTGAGCATCAAATGTAGTAAAATTGTCTCTAGTGACACTAGCTTTATGTTATAAATTTTCTCCTCAGAGATACTTGAAAGTTTTATTAGTTCCTGTACTGAGTTTCTATTCTTAATTAGAATTTAATATCATAGTTGGATCAACTTTTAAGAATTACCTTCAATCCTACAAAAGGACTATAACAAATCTAGGTTACAAAGAAATGTTCATGAACCCAAGTTTTAAAATAGGTTCAAAAGCAACCAAAATTAACCAGGGAAGTTTCAAACATCTGTGTATGGCTAGTATGTTCAGACATAATTTCTGAGATATGCAAGAGATATGCATAAAGGATGCCCACCTATCAGGTGGAGTGCTGTATATTTTAAGGAGAACTGGGAATGAAATTTTAAATCAGGTTATAACAAAATGGCTTTTTCTCTATTGCCAGAATTGTCTAAGGATGGAGAAATGTTGCTTGCAGAGTACAGAATTATTTATGCATCTCTATATATATCAGTAGTAATGTAACAAATGTGACAAATAAATGACAGACTATTTGAATGATCTCTTAGCCACTCCCAACCTAGCATTCCCCAGATGTGAGAAGACTATGACCCCTAGACTGCCTAGCCAGCATGGTTAGACTATTGAAAGAACATAATGAAATGATTGTGAATGCCTAATGAAAAGGACAGTTATGTGAAATCAATTATGTATCTCAACTACTCTGTAACTTATTTCCTTTCATAATAATTCTGCATTTCTTAGAGTCCAAGGCTGGAGCCTTTGAAATATAATATGGTCTGCAAAGGAACAGATTCCGTGAGTTTCTGGAGCCAATTCATATATTAGAACTGTATTAGTAGAAATAATGAGCTTAGATAGATAGATAGATAGATAGATAGATAGATAGATAGATAGATAGATAGATAGATAGATAGATAGATAGATAGATAGATAGATAGATACATAGATACATAGATACATAGATACATAGATACATAGATAGATACATAGATAGATAAAAATAATTCATATATTGGTTACTATACAAGAAAAATTCAGCAATCTCTGAGGATAAAAGAAAGGCTACTATAGATTAGTTCACCATAATGCAGGGATTTTGAAAGGTGAAGCTTGTTGTACAGCAGTTTGGCAAAGATAGGGAAATGTGTATGCATTCTATCCCAACTTTTAAAACTCTAATCATTTTGTCCACAAGTCCTGATCCTGACCCCTTTTCCACTGCATTTGCTTTGGAAATGCAGAACAACTGGTTGCCAATTGGCTAAAGTTTTCACCTTGTCCTGTGTGCTGCTCCTGCCATTTCTTCCCTCTCTCCAGAAATAAAAGCTTTAGCTGTCTTAATTCCCCTCCCCCCATCTTTCCTGATCAATTCTATTAATAGTTCTGATATATCCAGTGTGGATATTCTATTCCCCCACCCCTTTGAGGTAGTCCAGTAGATTGGGCAAAGGGGGAGAATTCTAAGTGTGATTACACTTTTTTGAGTCTTCCATTGGAATTCTGAGGAGAAGGGAGGATAGCTGGCCAATTGGCAGGCAGAGATGATACTAGTAAAATATGATTGTCAGGCTGGATGTGAATCACGAATACTTGCTTTTAGTGGGTGAGCCTTTAGAGTTATTTCTGACTTGCATAGTATTTCTAAGTCCATATTGATAGAAATTGTAAATTTTCTCTCCTTTGGCTATCTCTTTCCCATTCCCCATTTTGGCAGCACATCTTGGTGGCACAGAGACAGATCTCAGTGGCAGAAAGTGGATTAGTGGCATTTTGCCAAATTCTCCAAACCTACACAGAAACCACAGCTGGACAGAGCAGTTGCCTACAGTAAGTCTCCAAGAAACTGATTTTTTATAGGTAGCTTGCATGAGATGTGTATTTAGAAAAAGATAGCAAAGCTCTCTTTCTTTAGCATTATGAACCTTAGTTTTCTCTCAGTAATTTGAAGGAAACTATTTATGTTTATGGGGTGTTATTTTATATGCTAACCCCGATATCCATGAAGTTCACTTTCCAACAAACAGCTCCATAAAGTAGATGGATTCTGAAATACAAGAGGCAGACTCTTTACAAAGATGTACTCTTGCTTCTTCTGTGCAGTTGAAATAGAAACTCGGAAAACTAATATATGGTTCATAAGAGTGTGCTCATGTGGCTTTGAGTTCAGTCCCATCCTGTTCTTCCTATTGCTATCATTATAAAAACTGCTCAGGAATATTCTTGGTAATTGAAACATGCTACTAACTGCCTGAAATATAACTGCAAATAGAGTGTGACCTTTCAAAAAAAAAAAAGCAAGAAAGAAACAACCTTAATTAATGCTTCATTTAGTACCATTTAAGTACACACACAGACACATTGAAATGAAGAAAATTAATCTGATTTCAAATTGGAATATTAACCCATCTTTATAGTTTATTGGAATGTTCAGTCTACAGTTAGCAACTGTAGGACAAAATAAATTCTGGAACTCAAGAGTCTCTACGGATTCTGAAGAAACTAAATTAAATGCTGATTTTCATTCAGTATGGAAATTATTATGCATGATGTTTGCTTTGTTGTTGGGATGCTATCTTATGATTATTTTGAGGATTTTCTGTGCTTGTTTTGGTTCATTTTGTGTATGCTGTGAGCCTCCCAGAGACAGCTGGAGTTGAAGCAGCACTCAAACTGAATGAATAAAACATATAACTTCTACAGTAGGGTTACATCTGCACTCAACATTAAACTACTGCACAAAACACCAGCTCAGTATCATGTTCTGTCCCCTCAATCTTTTTCCCTGTTAGATACATTTGCCAGTCTCCAGGGGCATCAAAGTATGCATTTCTCCAAATCACTCTCTGCCACTCTCTAGGTCAGCGGTTCTCAACCTATGGGTCGCAACCCCATTTGGGGTCGATCGACCATTTCACGGGGGTCGCCAAGCAAGGCTGTCCGTCATTTTTTTTGTCCGCCATTTTTTCCCCCTTTTCCGGCGGGTGCCTTACCTCCCTTGGGCTGGGCCAGCTGGTGGTCGGCCTGCTCCATCTCTGCCGCTTGCCAGCTACGCCTCGGCCGGTGCAGGGGGCGGAACCACGCATGCGCGGCACTCCCGGGCAGGATCCTCGACTTACGACCAGTTGGGTAGTCCTCGACTTACGACCGGTTTAGTCCTCGACTTACGACCGGTTTAGTCCTCGACTTACGACCGGTTTAGTCCTCGACTTACAACCGGTTGGGGTTGCGGCATTAAAAAGGTTGAGAACCACTGCTCTAGGTGACTATAAGAAAAACCAGTAAACATTATCAGGGGATGAGGGGGAGGGGGACAATGTGAGGGGTAGCATTTTTAGCAGTAGTCTTG
The DNA here is from genome assembly GCF_001527695.2 of Protobothrops mucrosquamatus. NCBI lineage: Eukaryota > Metazoa > Chordata > Lepidosauria > Squamata > Viperidae > Protobothrops > Protobothrops mucrosquamatus. The sequence goes on from NW_015388475.1 coordinate 15,837, forward strand.
GGACAAATATAACTACTGTGATCTATTTGTTTAATGGGTCATATTAAGTTAAGTTTCAGAATAATAGATTACTGTTAATGTAGAATATTATTATATCTCTTCATTGTCTTGGAAACCAAGTGAAGAGCGGCCTTTCAGATAAAAACTTCAGATTCTGTTGCTTATCTCACCTTTGTATTGTTTTCATGCCCCCGTGATTCCATGCCATCCCATCCCACACCAATTTCTTTCTGGTTCACTTATGGCAAAAGAGAAACTGCTCTAGTGTGAGTTTTCAAGCAGAATACTTGGGAGTTCAATGTTCTAAAGGCAACTGCAGTGAGGACAAATTATGGCTGGTGTGGGATGGATTCTGAAGGCTATAAAATGGTGGTGGTGAGGAAGGGACCTCCATTGTATATATAGACTGGGTAATTAATTTCACCACCATAACATGCTACATGTTCCTTTAAAAAGAAATAATTAGTAATGAAATATAATTGAAAACAATGAATAATAAAAAATGAAAATAATTATCTTTTCTTTGAGAGTAGTAAAAGAAATTCATTCATGAATCATTTAGGAGGAGGCGGAAGAGTGGGCTGATTGTAGACACTGGCATCCTATTTATATACACAGCATGGTTTATGATATATAGTAATAATATTTTTTCTTAATATCTTCCCTTTTTTGCTTGCAGTGTGTCTGCCCACAAGCTGGCGAGTGATACCTCCTTCATCCTCTATGAATTATGGCAAGATGTAGTATCTTGGAGAAGGTGATTCCTAAAAATCATCAATAACTTATATCGAGGTTAAGTACAATTCCACAAAAGTAATTTACATTTTTATGAGCAAAACGGGGGATGTGCGTGTGAAAGATTCCTGTTAGGTTTAGCAAAGTTCAGACACTCAAATATACAAAACCTGCTAATTGTTGCCCTTAGATGCAGAAAGTCACTCTGTTCTAAAATTTATTAATCTTTTTAAAAAAATGTGTTTCTAGCCATCTACAGTCAGATAATAGTAAGAAGTTCCAGCATGCCATTACTGATTTTTTGGATGCTCCAGAGCTCCTGACTACTATGCTGTTCCCAGGTAAGATAATGCTTAGTGATTATGTGCCATCAAGTCCATATCAACTCTTAGCAACCACATAGATTTTCTCCATGAAATGCTTAATAAACAGCTGATTTTCGGTTTCCTCTGGTGAGCAAAACACAAGTTTTGACACTGTGACAGTTCTCAGTTTGATAAGACATATTTTAAGAATTAGCAACGTTTTCAGGCTATGGTCATAATTGTGCAATTTTACACCTTTGGCAAGATGGGTGGAAAAATAAGTTTAATAACGAATTAGCTAAATAGAAATACAGCCAGACTGTAAGCCATAATTATTAAGACATGTTAAGCTTAGCACATTGTATCTATGTGGAAAAGGGCTTATTTTAAAGTCTAAAACCTGTAGATTATGAGGTCAAGAATCATGTATTACAACTTAGTGTAAACTAGTTTGCGTCTTTAAAGTTTGTAAATGTTTTCATTTCTTCCTCTAGCTTCCTGGTGGATTATGAATAATAACTGAGAGCAACTCATAATATCCCAACGCAACCAGCATGTGATGGATCAAGCACCATCTTTCCAATACAGCCTTCCTTCCAGAGGTGCCCATTCTTGTCCTACCCTCTGCGATGTTATTTTTTTTTCTGTGGAATGCTTCCTTTCTTCTGTAGACATGCAAACAAGATGGCCTTGTCATCTTTCCTGAACATGACTTATACCCACCTTTCATTCTAACATACAATTTTCATTCAGACCTGTATTATAGCCTTGTTTGCCCTTTTGGCTATAAGAAGAGACTATCCCTGAAGCATGATAGTAATACAACAATTGATTGTCCACAAGTGCTGGTGCACAAAGGGAATAAAATTAGAACATTTGGGCACGGTGAATGTAAAGGCTGAAAGAGGAAGTCTTCTACTAGGCATGCATCAGTATGTGTTTTTTACATCACAAGAAGATATAGCAGGATCTACTTCCCATGTTGTTGAATTTCATTTGAAATGGAGCCATCAGTTAATATAGTGCCTGGGTGATCCTATCTGGAATTTGAATTTTTCCAGAACTCTTACCAGATTTGCATTCTAGATGCTATAGTTGGGTTTGCACAAGTTTCAAAATTCAGAATTCAATTTTGGATTTAGAAACGTGTATGGATAAGTTTCAGTAATTATGTTTGAAGGTAGATTCCCTGGTACAGTGTTAGTCTGGAAGTTTGCACTCCAGATGTGAATTCTAATCCATTATTTGAAATCTTTTTCATTTTTCATTTTACCTTTAAAAGCAACTCCTCTTGGTTCTGATATTTTTTGTGGGGGGTGTTTTGCATAATTTAAAAAGTTTTAATTGGCATACTGTTAAAATCTTGGCTGCTTTTCTATTTAACTTTCAATGATCTGTATGTCTCCCAGAGTCTCACTGGGGAAATGGGCAGCAAATAAATTTAATAAATAAATAAAAACAAAAGCAATTATAATGAACAAAAATGTAGGCTGAATGTAGGAATGCTTTCATTTTACAGTCTGGCTGAGCAGTGTGACTGAGCATATTAAGCAGAATAGTGTTATGTTACATATTTTTACCTGCATAAATATATCAAATATTAGCTGAGATATATAAAATTGGAAATTTAAAGAAATATAATCTGGAATATAAATTTAAATGAATAAACAGTTGGTAAGGATTTCACAAGCAAGCAGCCTTGCACAAATTAAAACTGTTTAAATTTATTCTCTTTTCTAAGAACTGTAGCTTTTTGAGATGAAAGTTATGAATCTGCAACATATGCAGCACCTTCTTTAAATTTTAATTTAAAGGTCAAGTTGGGAAAGAAAGATTAATTTTGTGGAATATGCTCATGATTTCATGATTCAGGCAATCTCTGGCTGGCTGATCTTTGGTAATGTGCAGTCAAGCACCACCTGTACTATTATAAATAGTTTATTATATTTATTTATTATAAATAAAATGGAGCTAAAAATAAGAATTTTGCACACTACCTGGAAAAAAGGAATTGCTTTCTCAGAAATGGTATTTAGATGTTATGCCATTTGTAAATGATTTTATATTTTATGAGTGTTTCTTCTGTAAGAATGGGGAAATTGTTCATTTTCAAACAAAATAAGTTGCAATTCAAGGATGTAAAACAGCTTTGTAAAATTAATAAAGGCCTGATTATTTAACATTATTTTTGTGTATATGTAATTAGTAATCAAAACACAGTTGTATCCTCTACTTTTCTTGTCTCATAATAAACAATTCTGTACTCCTGCTATAGCTTGGCTAAATTTTACTCTGTTCCTTCTGATTAATCTTCCTAAATTTCTTTATGTGAAAATAGCAGCTAGAGAAAGTCTAATGAAATTTCTTCCCCCAAAAATGCTGTTTCATGTTCTCTAATAAAGATTGATGTGCTTGAGGGTTGTTTTTTGTTTAATTTTATTTTTTTGTAAACTGTTTCTCTTGAAGACATGTTGCATTTTTCAGTAGAGGGCAAGACGAGAGATAGGTAAACATTTGGTGTCTTAAAACCTGCACTAAACATTTTCATTCCAGCCAATCTTCAATATTTAAGATAGTTTGTTGATAAATTGAATAGGTGCTGTCTATTGTGTTAATAGATCTTTATGTTTTTGTGAGCAAATATCCAACTGTCTTCACCTCTCTGATTTCCCACACATTAATTAAATCCAAGAGAAATGATTGTGACACATTTTCTCCCATTAGGGGACAACAGCAGCACTCTCCCACAGTTCTGACAATAATAAGTTAAAAAAAACTCCACCAAGAGTAAGTCAAATAATGTTCTCCAATATCTTGGGATTAGGTAGTAAAATTGAAAACTCTTACAAAAGATTTTTTTACAAAGCAGATTACAATACATCATTAATACATTACGCAAAATTTACTAGGGAACATACGGTAGAATATCCCCTTCTATTTGGCCCTGAAACATTCTCTCACCAACAAATGATTTCTCTTTTGAACCACAGTGAATCAGTTGTTCTACAACTTAGTAGCACTAATGTTTGCAATTAAATATCACCTGAGTCTTATCTTTTTAGGAGCTGTATTGTCTGTTCTGTGTCCTAGTTCTAAGACAGGTAGAAAAATCAATGGCTATTAAACTCACATCCATCATCTGTCCTCTGTGATCAGCTTGGTTAGACCAGCTGCAACTGTGCAATCATTCTTCATGAGATAAGGCAGTCAAACAATGCTTCATCCTTAAGCTCTCAAGTGCTATACACATTGTCAGATTGTCCAGTTATCAACACATTCCTATATCTTTCCAGAAGAAAAATAGTTTTTTTTGCAAGAAAAATCAACCCACATTGATTTACAAAATTGCTGCAAGAAAACTAATTCAAACAACAATGACTTTAAGCCACAAAGAAATCCAAAATAACTTTGAAAATATAAATCAATCTATTTCTAAGTTAACTCTACTACAACAAAAATTCCCAGAAAACAACAACAGAGAAGGAGCAGATAAACAGATAAATGGATATAGAATTGAGAATAGACACTTAAAGATGGAACTTAACAAAACAAGGAAACATGATTTAATACTAGTGGAAAAAAATTCACAAGAATTGGAAAAAACAACTTATCCCTTAAGACTACAAAATAAATCTGAGGACAAGAAAACAGATTGGATAAAATGGACTGTAGAGATGTCAGGAACATCGGAGAGAAAGGAAATGATAAGAGAAGCGGAGAGAAAGAAAAAGATTTTCAACAAACATGGAAAGGCAGAAGCCCCACACAAAGACACTTCACCTGATTTACTTTTTATATCTACAGCAACATTTACAAACATAGGGAAAACCTTTTTGATTCAGCAAAATACATTGATTAAGAAAGATACTAGGCAAAGGAAAAAGACTAAAGTGGAAACCAAGAAAATAGATGATGAGACTTACCAGAGAGAATACTTAAAAAAGAAACATTTGTTTGAATATGGTTAAAGAAATAGAAAAGTTTCTTTACTCTTGCTCTCTTTTCTTTTTCTTTTTTTCATTGTTTTATCCATTCCTTAAGAAATGTAAAAGTTGAGATGGTTCATATGGAAAAACAGAGTTAAATCTTTAAATATAATTATTTTTGAGAAAATCTTAACCAGTAAGAATACCTAGAATTTGGTGGGAGAAACAAACTAAAATAAGGACTGTAACAAGATCTATGATAAGGCAACCAGAATGATTGGATAGAAAAGAAATATTATATTGATGTGATTATTATTTTTAGGAATATTGGGAAAATATATTTAATAGTTATCTGTCAAAACAATAAGAATTGTATTAACTCAATGTTTACAAAAGAGGATATTTCGGGAAAAGAGAAAATCAACTAAAACCATTATGTGGATTATGGATTATAGAAATCAATTATTAATGATTGTTTTACAAATATAACCCAATTCACCAATTATTAAGTGATTTATGTTTTTAAAAAATCAATAAAATATATTACCAAAAAAATGCTTGGTAGAGATGGAGGTGAGCTTACCAAGCTCATTGTGGGGTGGTGACATTTGGTGGTACATCAGTGTGCCTGACCTTAACATGCAGAAAACCCTCGTGACCAGGAAAGAGTGGAAACTAGAGTGAGCTTGTATTAGGGCTAAGAACATAACTTGATGACATTAATATTTTATTTACTGCAGCGAACTGTGTTTTGGGCTGCCCTTTGAAAATTATTCAGAAGCTCCTGCTGGCACAGAATGCAGTAGAATGTCTAGTTATGGGTGCACTAGTTGCTGAGTAGCTTCCAGATAGAAATCAAGGCACTGGTGATCATCTACAAAGCCCTACATTGTAGGGTCTACAATGTTTGAGAGACTATCTCTGCTCACCCTAAAAGATCAGAGAGAATTGGCATGCTCCAAGTCCTGTTTATTAAGCAGCACCATTTGAAGGGACCCAACAAACATGTTTTCTCTGTCACTGCCCTTCCCGTGGCTCTGACTTTGCTGATGTTTAGGAAGGTCCAGAACACTTGGCTCTTCCCTTGGGCATTGGGCTAGGATGTTGCATGAGCCATCAATATGTATTAATATACATAAGATGAATTTTGATCCCAGCCTGTTACTACTACTACTACTGATAATAATAATAGTAATAATAGTAATAGTAATAGTAATAGTAATAATAATAATAATATAATATAATAGAGTGGGAAAGGACCTTGGAGATCATCTAGTCCAACCCCCTGCTCAGGTAGGAAACCCTATATCATTTCAGACAAATGGCTGTCCAGTCTCTTCTTTAAAACTTCCAGTGGTGGAGCATTCACAGCTTCTGGAGGCAGGTTCCACTGATTAATTGTTCTAACTGTCAGGAAATTTCTCCTTAGTTCTAGGTTGCTTCTCTCCTTGATTAGTTTCCATCCGTTGCTTCTTGTCCTGCCTTCAGATGCTTTGGAGAATAGCTTGACTCCCTCTTCTTTGTGGCAACCCCTGAGATATTGGAACACTGCTATCATGTCACCCCTTGTCCTTCTTTCATTAAACTAGACATACCCAATTCCAGCAACCATTCTTTATATGCTTTAGCCTCCAGTCCCCTAATCATCTTTGTTGCTCTTCTGTGTACTCTTTCTAGAGTGTCAACATCTTTTTTACATCGTGGTGACCAAAACTGGATGCAGTATTCCAAGTGTGGCCTTACCAAGGCATTGTAAAGTGGTATTAACACTTCACGTGCTCTTGATTCTATCCCTCTATTAATGCAGCCTAGCACTGTGTTGGCTTTTTTGGCAGTTGCAGCATACTGCTGGCTCATATTTAAGTGATTGTCCATATTTGGTTCTTTTTAATGTTATTATGCACTTGGTGAGTAGGCAATCATACAATTAAACATAACAATCAACCCTGGGTTTTTAGTAGGATTTGATTTCCACTGATTTCCACTTACCAGAATGTATCAAAAGCTATGATACCAGAGAAATGTTCATATGAGTATAACTGCAAAAGAAGACCCACCCACATGCTCGTAGAGTCTCCTGGACCCCGACCCCCCCCCTGTTTGATTGTCAAGGATTCTGGGAAGGATTCTGGGTCAGACTCCCAATTTCTGTAGCAATTCTGAACAAAGCAGTGAAGTCTCACTATTGCTTCTTGTGACTTTAGACTGCACCTTATAATACATCAATCGTTTAGAGCAGGCATGTCAAACTCGTGACGTCACATGACGTTGCACGATGTATCACGACTTTTTCCCCATTGCCGGCAATGGGGTGGGCATAGTTTTGGCATGACGCATCTGGCCCACAGGCTGGCAGTTTGACATGCCTGGTTTAGAGAAAGAACATTAATAATTATCTTGTTGGAATCAATTAGCTAAGAGTTAATTGACTTACAAAGAGGAGTGCTAACTAGTAATGCTTTCTCATCACTAATATATTGATAAACTCATTCAGCACCCCATTTAATGGTCTCTTTCTTTGAGCATAGCAGCTCTGCTTCCATTATATATTAAATTACAACCTAGGGAAACACATTTCAGCCTACTGTGTTGTGTGAACTCACCCTATATGATTGTATAGTTCAATAACTTGGGCAAACCCAGGCACTTCAGATAATTAATAAGCTAGGGTTATCCATAGGTAAACATCCTTCCTATAGAATAGGTTTTCTGCTTGTATAACTTCAGTATCAACAGTACCTTGGCATCATTATTTCAGTAGAGCATGGATTTCATATGTTGATCTGTTTCCTTATGTGGTGATTTAGCTAATTCTTTTGCAACTCCTCCTTTGAGTCTTTATTAGCATTATGTTTGCATAAATCTACACATCTCTTCCTTTAAATCCCGAGTTTCTGACTCTACACTAAAGTTAGGGCACAGATGCTCACAGCAAGGAGAGGGAGGAAACTAAAGAAAGTCTTACTTTACTCTGTGTGCTATGAGCTTGACACTTATCTCTCACTCTACAAATCTTGTTATGTCCTTTGAATAATAAATACAGCAAGCCTTTACCTGAGACTATAGGGAGCTGCTCCCTTTTTTCTCTCAGCATAACATTAGGGCAAAATGTCAATTTAGAGATGATGGGGAAAAATATTTGGCATGTTTAATAAGCAACACATGCCACAGTGCTTATCAATCTAGGTTACTGCATTCATGGTTAAGTCAAACAACTCTGGAAACTGGGTAATATACTGCCATTAAACCCTGGCACTAATCCAAGCATTAGATAAACAGAATCTTGAATTCAAATACCCAACACAGATGGAGTTGGTGAGATTATATAGCAACAGATTTGAAATCTGAGAGCCAGTTTGGTATAATGGTTGAGGTGTTAGCAATGAAACCAGGGGTTGATCACTCTCTCTCTCAGCCTGATCCACTTCACTGTTGTTGTGAGTAAACTAGAGGCTTGAGTATTAAGTAGGTTTGCCCCCTTGAGACAGATAGATAAGTGGAGGGATTAAAATCTAGTAATGAGAACAATAGACTTTGCTTTTACACTTATAATTAGAGGCTACTGGATCATTATCAGTCATAATCACTGCTATCATTCTAAATGAAAATAATATTTCATGTGCAAATTTATACATATAGATGCATGTATAGAAAAAGGGAATATGAAAGTTTCCAACTCAAACAGGAACGAGACTGAGTGAACTCACATTGCATCATACAATCATGGATGTTTTCAACCTACAGGTTTCATGTTGTCACAAACCAGGTAATATGGTTAAAGCACAGCCCTCCCTAAACGGGTATTCTCCAATAACATTCAGAACATTAATTAAAATCTAACTATGTAACTTTCGGTATCAGTTTGGTATGAAGTTTTGTACATTGTCTACTTGACTTGTTTCTCTACATGCAAAATCTCAATCATAAAATAACATTTCATACAAGTAACAAGGTATTTTAAAGATGACTCTCTCACCAAGAGGTGTTCTCCATTTTTGCACATTTGGGAATTACACGTATAATGTATTATGATATACTGGAGATGCATTTACAATAGTCTGCATTAAGAACCTTAACTTTCTAAAAATTAGAAGCTGAAAAATGACAACGTGTTAAGAGTTACAATTAGTGATCTCTTTTAATGTCCTCTGATTACTGGATGCTGTTGATGATGCAGTTTCATTGGATTGATCACATTGATATCACTTAGCCACCCTACAAAAGAAAAGTTATGGGTATATGTGCAATTTTATGGCATATCATGTTTTACCCTAATGACATACATGGAAACTTGATTAACAGAAAGAAATATGACATACATAATGTATATCAAGAACAATCACTTCCTCCTCTTAGAAGATGATTACTTCTGTGTCAATGGAGGATGGATTTCTACATCTATGCTTACCTCAGAAAGGGCAATATTGAGGTTTGTCCATTTGATGTTTAGAACAGAAGGCAATACAATTCCTCTGCGAAGCATTCCTAAAAGATAAAATAACCAGTTTTCAGAATGAACCAGGTTTTACTTTGCTAAGCAGTTCTAAATATGCTAAATATGCTATTATATTGATATTTTTTATCATCTGCACCAAAGCAGGGTGGCTTCTCCAAGTTGGTCCTTTGTCAAGAAGTGCTTGAGGTTTTTTTGGGGGGAGGGAGAGCCATGTCTAGAAAGGATTCCTTTGATGATCTGTCCAGCCCTATAGAAAACCTGCTCGCCATCCTATCAACCCAAGACAGAATAATGCAACTGGAACAGAATGAAGAAACACACTTCTCAGGAACACAGGCTCAGAAATGTGATTATCTGTTAATCTAATTAGCAACAGTTGGGCATTTTTATCTGGACATATTTTCTCTATAATATAAACATTAATGAGAGCTTTCTTAAATGAAGTCATCTTTTTTTGTAGACTGTCCTTACCATTCATAACTGGTAGAAACCTTTTTGTGTAAACATCATAGAGCTTCTGGGCCTGGAATGTATGATAGTTTCTAATTAGAATCAGAAAGAGAAATGAATCCCATATTTAAGAAAAACTACACAGGAATTACAATAGGTGGTAGCATTATTGTATCTACTGTAAGTTTGGATATCCTCCAAGCAATCTTGGAGGATATCAGAAAGCTAACAAGGTTGCATCTATTAATACTTGGATGACCAAAACAAGTAGGAAATCCCAGGGTTGTAGACTACGCTGAGATAGAAAAAGATGGTGGCAAACCATTTCCATATTACCACTCAGAAAGCAATATACCTGTGATGACCAGGAGTCAATTCACACATTGATTTCTGTTTAACATAATAGCTAAAAGAATTCAATTTTAATTCTTGCATTAAAACCATAATGCTGTTTCTAAACCAGATAGAAATAAATACACACACAATTATGGGAACAAGAAGGCATGTAACTATAGAGATGAAAAGTTCTCATTTAGGGCAATCTTCCCCATCTTAATGTCCTGCAATTGTGCTGGAACCCAAATTTTCAGTCAACATGGTATTGGCAGCCCCAAAATAACTCAGTGGCACCAAGGTAGTGAGGAGAATTTTAGTAACTGAGTATAAAAGTTGCAGTCAGTGTACCAGGCCCTTTTCATCAGGTTCTCAATTTCCATGATCTACACATTACTATTAGCATGCCATGGTGGGTTCATTATATCATGAATAAAGTTTAATGTAAAACAATTTGATTTGCCTGTGACATAACTCAAGGAGACTTACATTGGTAGGGCCAACAGATAAAGATACTTGAAAAATGTCAAAACTGTAAAGAAAAAAATCAGGTGCATCCAATTGGAAGAAGCATACCATGAACTGAGTGAAAGTGGAAAAGAGAAGTATCCTGGTAGCTGCTCCAATTCCCAGACTGCCAAACTATTTCAAACACGATGTTGACAATTCTTTTATTTTAATCCCATCTGCTAAAAATAGGGACATTACTCTCCAGAATTTCTGAAATACAGTTCACAGCAGCTTTATCAGTCAATTCAGCAGCTTCTGGAGGACAACCAGATGTTTTATTACTTCCTTAATAGCTAATATACAGAGAAAGAGTGCATTTTTCCTATCTGGTTAGAGCTTCAATGTTGCAAGTATTTTTTATTTATTTAAGTTTTTAAACCACCAAATACCTGACACAATCTGGGCAATTACAATAATACACCAAAATATACAATCTGAATAAGAATACATAAACCTAAAATGCAAAATGAAGTCATTATATAAAACTAAGCAGCTGCAAGGCAGTCATTGCAAAACTAAAACAATATGAATTAAAATGCAATTGAAATACAATTAAAACCCAGTTAGAATTCATGGGGAAAAAAGAAAAGTCTTCACATGGTACCAGAATGCTGCTAGTGTGGTTGAACTGCTTTGGAAGAGGCTCTCATTAAATGATATTAAACTCCAGGTAGGTACATGCTGGAGAAGCTGCTACTTCAGGTTCTAAACCATTTCAAGCCTGTAAAGGCCAAATACAGAATTCTGAATTGAGTCTGCAAATAAACTAGCAATTGATTAGATAGTAAAGAAGTTTACAGACCATTCTAGATTGTTTTTTTTTTCTTAGTCTGCTTCCAGACTATATTACATACACTCTTCTACATATTTAAAAAATAAATAGGGAAGGAAGATAAAAAGAACTCCAACCCAGCCAAATTTGCATTACTTTATGTGTGACAATGTTGTGGCCTTGTGCCATCTTCTTAATTGGAAATGATACTCTAACTTTCCTTTCCAGCTCCAGTGTGGAAGATCATAAGAGAAACCATGACAATCAGATTAAAATCCCATCTAGTCTAAGAATTCTGTCCACATTGACTAATCAAGTGGTCCATTCATACAGACTCAAATCCATTCACTTTTCCCAGCAGATTCTGTTAAGATATACTACTGCCCAAATTGAAGGTAATATATGTAATTTATTTTTAATATTTGGATTTTGTAAGCCTCCCAGAATCTAATGGAGTGGATAGCCATAACAAATTTCATATATTAAATTAATATATAAACTTGAAAGGTTTATTTTTCACAAATGTTTTGATCTGTTTTTAAAGCTCTAAAAAAAGATTAAAGCAATCTGGTTCCCTCATGTTTGGATCAACTCCCATTCAACATAAAGAATTAATTCAGATTCTAAGCAGTCTCCCTATTTTAGACCTTTATTATTTCCTACATTGTTAAGTTCTACAACTGCTTGCCCATGTAGTTTCCTACTTCTGATGTATTTACTGCCTTTTTGCAGCTCTACTCCAACAACTCCCCTGACATCTACGTAGTATTAGAAATCTCATTTTCATGACCTATAACTGGTGAAATGGTGCATCGTAGGGAAACACTTTTTGAACCAAGGTACCTCAAATGAGCTGACTTATAGAATGAGTCCAAAACCCAGGAGCCATGACTCCTGAGGGAATGAAATTTGGGTAAGTTGTGGCTGCTTCAGAGCTACTGGATGCTGCTGCACAGCTAGGCTACTGCTGTGGTCACTTAGCCATCATTTTCCACATTCCATGAGTTTTCCAGCCAGTCTCTCAATCTTTTATTCTCTCCCCCACCCAGCAGCAGCCATTTACTTGCCTGCTGAAAAGGGGAGGGAGGGATGGAGAGAAAAAAAGGGAGGAAGGAACCCCCATGCATCATTCCTGACCCATGCCAACCTCCTACCCATGTGGTCCACCAACCTATGCTGTCCCCCAACACATCTTCCCTGACTCATGCAGTACTACTTGTGCATCTCCACACACCTTCTGTGACCCATGTGACACCTTTTGCATGCCCGCCATGCCCCCTTCCCAATCTACAAGGCCCGCCTTCATTCCCTGACCTGCACAGAACACCCTGCACAACCCCATGCACTCATCCCAACCCATACACCACCTTCCATGCACCATCTCTGATCAGCATGGCACCTCTGATGCACCCCATATATTCTTGATCTGCACCCCTCTGTATTCCCTTATGTGCCTGCTGGCTTCTCCCTTCAAGCTTCCCATAAGCAAAATAAATGGAAAAGTCAGCAGGAATTTGAGGAAGAGAGGGAGGGAGGGAGGGAGGGAGAGAGGGAGGGAGGAAAGAAGGAAGGAAGGAAGGAAGGAAGGAAGGAAGGAAGGAAGGAAGGAAGGAAGGAAGGAAGGAAGGAAGGAAGGAAGGATTTTTGATGCTCCCTGACATTTTCCCATAAAGAAACTCAATAAAGAAGCTGGCAGGAAATCAGAAGTTGCTCCCACTCCCATTGCTTTTTTGCCCATCTGTGGCCATTCTGTTTATCTGGTTAGGTAAGAAAATATCTCTGAAATGATGACCCAATTGGCCCTGGGTTATCTTGGTGTTAACAATGCTGTTGATCCCCTGGATTTTGTGCCAGCTATTATAGCCCTGGTTTGGAGCAACCTAAAAAAGTTCTGGCAAGATTTAGCTCACCCGATTTTCAACTTCAATTTCCTATTTTTTTATTTTAAAAAGAATGTTTTTCTGACCACTACTTAACTTCCTTTCAATGTCCATATATATATATACATTAAAATTATTGGCATTATGGTGCCTTCTAACTAATTAGTAATATGTCTTGCAATGGATACCACTTTAGTCACATATTCTCTGTTATAATGAATACAATTATAGAAAGCAAGTCTAGATTATGGCTGGACATTACAGACAGACATATACAGGCAAATACTAGGAGAAAACTGTCTTGGGAGATGATGGACTTGACTTTACTAGGATTATTTAAGAAGCTTTCTATCAGAGGTATTGCATTTGCTGCTGGTGATACACTGAGGAAGAAGAGGTTGTGCACCTCAAAATTCTCTTCTCTGCTGCTCCCCAAGAATTGGTATGTAAGACTGTGCATGTAGTAAACATACATAGAGATTAGTAACCAGTTTTATATATTTTTCCATAGTTGTCCAATCCCTTTAAAACATTCTCCATTACTGTATCTGATGGCATCCAACACCATACTTTAGCTTCTGGTTTAATTTTCTCATTCTTATTTCGCTAAGTGAAATTCTTGTATCAGTAGATACAAGAATTTCAGTAGACAGGCTTTGGATCAGTAGCAGATATCTATTGGCTATAACCCCAAATATGTTTATTAATATGTACATGTACACCCATTTATGAAAGATATGTGTTAGAAAACTAATTAAGGTGAACTAAATTCATGCAAAAGTCAACACTAACTTAAGTACATAAACGCCACACCAATTTTAATCACGATGTGACCATAACAGTCTAGTGGCTAATACTGTTTGAAGCAAGATCATTCAAGCCGAAATCTCTAGAAAAATCATAAACCTTGGTACTAACTGCAGTGGAGCCATTAGTGAATCTACTGTAGGGTCAAAGTAATGTGGTGAGGGCTTCACAAGTAATTGGGCCATTGGGAGATATCGTGACTGGTAAAAATCAAGATCTATGTACTCACAACTTCCAGTTGTAGAACAAGCTGACCACGTACAAGCACCTCAGTGGAAAAACCTTGTTTCACTTTAATGTTCTGACTATGCATAGAAACAAGTGGGAATATTGAGCCTCTTGTCTGTATTACCAGAGGCTGTGGAGCTGGAAAGCACTCAGATATCTGAAAACAAACATGAGTCCGCTTATATAAAGGATTAGTACTTCACCAGGATAATAAAGCTATTGTATTTCTTGCAAATAGTGATATATAAGTTTTATTTTGTGCATCTAGTGTCTTTTATAATGTAAGAATTTGTGTGATGTAAATAAATAAATTCTCGCCTACCACTTTGTATTCTATAAATTCTATAATTTTATAGAGATTATATAAAAAGATATTACCTCAGGATTCTTTCATAAATAAGTTAAGAAAGAATTACAGTGGATTTAGAATCAAATTACAGTCACATTGGCTATGGTAAAATAACCATATTTTGTAATGGTGAATTGCTTGCATTATCATAATTGTACACCATGTCATTCTACCAATGTTTTGAAGGCTTTGTAATGGCTGCATGAATTTGTCTTTGAGAATTAATTTCTTCATTCCACCTCTCTACAATTAAGCAAATTATTGGATTATATTGCTTATTTTACCTGTAAGAACAGGATCAGATTTATATTTTTCCAGAAATATATAATAAACCTAAAAAATTTCTCATGGGATGAGGCTTTGAGTGCAGGCTCAGTAGTTGTTAGGGCTGATAAAAGAGCTATAATTATGAATAATTCATATTCAACAGAATTCAAATCTGAGAAATGAATTTGCAGACATGCAACATGTTAATCCAAGTTCAAATATGTCAGTGCACATAAAAAGGTAATAATTTAAAATGAATATGTAGTAACAGCCAGTGGATGATGACAGCTTTATTTTCTTAGAAGTAAACAAAACTCAGTTTAGAAATGTTGGACCCAAGTTCAACTTTCCAATTTTAGGAATATATTTATGGTATAATCCCCATCTAATTCACTGGAATTTAACTACTAAATGTAAAAATACACTATTACATAGTGAATATAAAGCAACTGATTTAGACTGCATAAAACAATGGCCCCAAAAGAAAATTCACTGACCTTAGGAATTGCATTTGTTAAAGCAGTTGTCACAAGCCACTTCTCCTGTCAAAAAAATATCGATAAGTGAATTAAACTTGAGCATCTGTCACTGGCTTAATTTTTGAAATGCTTTCATGGATTTGCCTATAGTCAGTTTTTCTTTCAGCTGCTGTTGATTTTGGTTTGATCCCAGACAAATGGGAACAATAGATCCAAAAGTGAGGTAAGAAGAGTATTGAACACAGCACAACCTGATCCAAAATCCATGTGGTCTACCATCATTCTAGAGTGGCCCAAAATATGATCTTAAGAAAACATAAGTAATACAATATATGAAATTATTTCCTTCATAACAGCTGGTGGGTGCATTTACTGGTCCTGAAAACACAGAATTACAAGAACTATTGACTCAACAGTCTTGTATCTTTGAACAACATAGAAGCTCAATACCAGTTGCAATCATGACCTCACCCCTACTTCTTTGTTAAGTGTGGCACTGCTTCCACCAGTTATAGCAGCAATCCCATAGCTGATATAATCAACAAAGAGAAAGTGCTATGGAAAAAGGGCCTTATTAAGAACAAAAAAGATGCATGGAATGCCAAGAATTTCGTATCTGAATATTTATTTATATAAAAATATACATCTAATGTAGGTTTACCCAATTCTGACTGCTGCATACCATCCAGAACGAATTAATATATAATCCTGTCTTGCAGAATGGACAAAGACATTACAGTCAACTGTGTAAGATCAGTCTCATAGAGGTAACAAGATCAGGAGAAGAACAGGGACATTACCGGACTGTATCTGACTAAATAAATCAATAAATCAGTGGCAAGGATAAACAAGCTATAACAGAGTCAAGTTTGCATAGCATTATATCCCTCAATACATAGATGGACCATCTTTGTGATTCCAAGTATCATCTTAGGAATAATCTCTTGGGACTGTCAAATCCTCTACTTTAGAACATGATCAAGAAAGTATCAATAATTTAATAATTGTAAGTATAAAATCTTGGAGACATCTATAGCAATCTCCAGCCCTAGTTTATTCAGGTAGAATGTTCTGAATTTCTTCTTCCTGGGCTTTTTACAGCCTGGACTTTAAGCATAAATTCAGCCCTTTTGATATACAGTATATGCAGGAATGGAATCAAAAAGGATATCAAAATTATCTTCAAACAGCAGACCTCCTTAATAATAAAGGCAGAAAAGAAGCTTATCGAAATTCAAGACTTGAGGATTAACAGTAGTTTCATAACAGAGGCAGTTCTTATCAGATTCTGAACCAAAAGCCAAAAGTAATACTTGCCTGATATGGGATCAGGAAATGTTTTTCAGTTACAATGGGGGAACCTGTTAGATCACATTGGATGGCCCCAAATGCCCCAATTGGAGCTGAATCTGCAAAGACATTAAAAAAAATCATTGACTTCAATATGAGTATCTACAATAGTGTTTCTCAACCTTAACATTTCTAAGATGTGTGGATTTCAACTCCCAGAATTCCCCAGCCAATTGAAGTCCACATATCTTAGAGTTCCTAAGGCTAAGAAAACATGATCTACAATCTTGTCAATTCATGGGAAATAGCCACTTACGCATTTCCAAAGAAATAGCACAAAAGGTGACACAAATTTGTGCAAAAAGTGTCTATGTTAATTTTTATATAGAGAAATATAGAGCTCTTTTAAGAAGAGCTATAATTAATACACTGCATTCCACCCTGGAGTAGGACATTGTAGTCAGCTATATACCTACACTATCTGCTGATTAGAGGCTAATTGATGTCAAACAACTTCACCAGCTCTGCTCCACTTTCTTATAACTCTTTATTTTAAAGCAAGATTTACAGTAAACTGGGTCAGCCCTTCAAATTCAACAAATGATTGCCCTCCATGAAGTGAGGTAATTTGCATATAGGTAATGAAATCTGAGCCATCTTTTTCATGCAATAAGGCAATTGCTATTTGTTGTTGAAAACTGTGCTCCTCCAGGATTTGTGCAGAAGCAATTTCTAGAAGCAGTGGATGTTCCAGAACAAATACTATTTTGAATTATCTTTAGTAAAACCCTGTGAAATTGAATACTAGCTTTCCTCCTTGGAGCATAGAGGACTTGGATAATCAGCTGATTTTCCTTCTTAGATTTGTTTATCAGTTAGCTCCACTATGCTGTTCTTCAGAAAGTTTTTCCTCCTCAGTAGCATAATAAAGATTGATGTTAAATATATATCATCTGCAACGTACAAGTGAACATACTCATAAATGACACGTTAAGAAGATCAGCCACCAGTTGAGTGCACTGATTGATCTTAAAGAGAAAGACAGGATAAAAATATGAATAAAATTAAGCTTAATTATACTCAAAATATACTTGAAAATCAAGGAAAATCTCTGTAACTATTCTGCACTTATACTGTAAGTCAAAAGTGAGGGGAAAAACATCATGTATCTAAATGATAAAAAACGTATTGCAAGTCATTACTAACCTCCTCCCTTGTATTGCTTTCCAATTTTGGAGTGATTAAATCTCATTTAAGTACTCTACATTGATATCTATCAATTCAAACTTACTCCTTTAGTATAACATAACTTGGCCTTCTCTAGTAGGGTATCATCCAGATGTTTGGGGAATATTACTACTGGTACTGCTAACCAGCATGGTGGGGTATAGAGCACTTCTAGATCACACCAGATTAGGGAAAGCTGGTATAAACTGAAGGTAGTAAGATATATTCTGTATTCAATATATATTGCCCAGCTTTCATACCTATACTGAGGAACAATTGATCACTTTAATTAAAGTAAAAATGTTAATATTTGTATGTACTTTATGTGGTGATACATTGGCCAACTTACCACATCAATCAAAATTGTCCAGAGCATAAACTGCATGTTCTTTTTAGCTGGATCAACTAGACTAAGATAAATTATTTTTGCCATTATTTTGATTGTGTTATTATGCATATAAGACTTTTAATGTTAAAATAAATGTTCAATCTCTATATTGTAATATTGGGCTTAAATCTAAATTGACTAAGTAGGATTAGGATGAGACTAGAAGTGTCTAGCCCAGTTGTCCCAACCTTTTTTTCACTACTGACTCCCTTTAAATACCTTTTGTGGCACAGATCATGGCCATGGACCACCAAGATTTAACTCGCAATTTAAATCATAATATTTCTTCAAGCCTTCACAGACCCCCTGTGATGACATCGCAGCCCCTTAAGGGGTCTGCGGACCACAGGTTGAGAACCACTGGTCTAGGCATTGTCATCTCTTTTGTCCCTTTGGTTGTGTCATTGGTTTAATCAAAAGTTCTGCTAACTATGAACAATCTATCCTAGTGAAAAGAACTTGGACTTCAAAGCTAAAACTAATGAGATTGGCTATAGCCACAGAATGCTGCAAGTCTAATTGTATTGAATTTCCTCCTCTTTCATTAGGGAAATGTCTGAGATGCCTATGAATGCTATCTGCCTGTCATGGATTTAAGGTATATTTTCCCTCTTGTCACTTTAGCAGTAGAGCTTACATATGTCTATCAAGATTCTTTTCCTCACTCCTTACAACTTCAGAAAATAGCCATGATTAGGCCACTTATATAGCTCCTATATTTCCATCATTACCTTCATTAATTTTAAGCCCTGGTGATGCGGTGGTTAGAATGCAATACTTCAGGCTAACTCTCTTCCCAGTCTGGAGTTTGATCCTGACTGGCTCAAGGTTGACTTAGCTTTCCATCCTTCCAAGGTCGGTAAAATGAGGACCCAAAATTTTGATACTGCAAACTTCTCAGAGAATGCTGTAATACTTCTCAGAGAATGCTGTAATAGTGTAACACTAAGGGGTGGTATATAAATCTAAGTCCTACTGCTGGTGCTATATAAGTCTAAGTGCTACCAGTATTACTATGGCTAATACCTTACCTGGAAGCAGATTTCTGGACATATATCCTTGCCTATGAATAATAATAACGGTAGTATTTTTGTACTTTTGTATTTGTTTTTATTAGGCTGTTAGCCGCCCTGAGTCCGCAAGGAGAAGGGCGGAGTAAAAATATAATAAATAAAATAAAATAAATAATAATAAATAAATAATCATCACTCACCTTGTTTGCTGTTTGATTTGAATTTCATTGATGGAAATTTTGGAAACTTCAGTGAGGAATATTTGATTTTTGGAAGGATCCCATAGAAGCTTAGCTATTATATCTACCTTGACTTTCACTGATGCTGCAAAGAAACCATTCTCAGTGCTAAATCCCAAGAATAAAGGAAAAGGGAAAAAAATATTAGCTACAGGAATTGTGGATTTTGGTAGAAAATGAACTTGTTACTGAATGCACCTACATTCTTCTAAAAGCCATCACCACCTCTTTCCTGACATTAATAACTTTTTTCCTTGGCTTTTCATTTTAGTATAATTAGGTCTGAATCACAGCCAGGTCTACAAACCATGGGAAAATCTATGTTTGGTCTAAGTCAGTTTCAAATGTTTCAATCTATAATTCTACTGTTCCATATCTATATTTGCCATTTACATGCTTATTTAAAGGTGCACTTTATCTCGAAGTATTCTATTAATCAAAATATATGTCTCAAAATACATATTAATAAAAATTACTGCATGTTTTTTCAAATAAACTGTTTTATAAAATTTGTGAGATTTATGCACATTTGGACTACAATACTATGTTCATTTTCCAAAAAAGTCCAATTGATTTCAGTGGACTTTACTCCTAGGTGAAAGTTGAAGACTTGTAACAATAAAAAAAAACCTTAAGTGATAATTGAACATTTAATCAAACCATAGTTTTATTAGATATCAATATAGTTATCTTGGATTGATCGTTCCTCTGGAAACATGGACATCTCATAATTGTTTGCTCTTATTAGAAAACAGATATTAGAAAACAGATATTTAACCCATGAATAGAAATGAGTTCTTGGCAATTTGTTGCACTGAATTCCTTGAGTTAATACAGTCAAGATACAAATGGAACAGCTGGCACAGCATTAACCAAAGAAAAGCTTCATCTAGATCTATGCATCTCAACCTTGGCCACTTTAAGAGAGCAAGCAAACTGGCTGGGGAATTCTGAGAGTTGAAGTCCACCTCTCTTAAAGTGGCTAAGGATGAGAAGCACTGATCTACAGAGATTAGACACAAAGTATTCCTACTAAGAGATTAAATTCTGCGGCTGACAGAACAATATTGTCCAAACAGAGTATTCAAAATGGATGTGAAAATGCCCTTGATAGTAGCCTAGGGTTATCTGTGCCCTTTTTTTTTTTTTTGGTATATCCATGATTCTTGGCTACTTACCTTTTATCTTCTATGTCAATTTCAACTGGGAGAGAAAGATGGACCACATCATCAGGTGAAAATCTCATTAATGTTAGAAGAAATATAATTTTTGCAATGGCCAAACTGGGAGAAAAAAGCAAGAGAGACAGTGAAAAGAGAGAGGCATGCAGATTTTTTTCAACAAAAATCTCTGTTGGGTTCTCCTATTATTATTATTTTTAAAAGTAACTTTAAGTATTAGTTAATTCTTTACAACCTGAAATGCAAATTATTGTCCATTGTTATATCTCCCAGTTGGTTTCATTTACTATTAACATTCTTATAACTGCTTACAAAACTTTGACCTTAATCATGGGATGATGAATGTTGTAGTCCAGTAGAACTAAAAGGTACAAGTTGGGGACAGCTGTTCCGGGAATGCAACACTATGACAAAAATAGTTGGAAAGTCTAGGACAGCGGTTCTCTACCTATGGGTCGCGACCCCATTTGGGGTCGATCGACCATTTCACAGGGGTCGCCATGCAAGGCTGTCCGCCATTTTTTTCCCCTTTTCCGGTGGGTGCCTTACCTCCCTTGAGCTGGGCCAGCTGGTGGTCGGTCTGGTCCGTCTCTGCCGCTTGCCAGCTACGCCTCGGCCGGCGCAGGGGGCGGAACCACGCATGTGTGGCGCTCCCAGGCAGGGAAAGTCCTCGACTTACGACCGGTTGGGTAGTCCTCGACTTACGACCGGTTTAGTCCTTGACTTACAACCGGTTTAGTCCTTGACTTACGACCAGTTGGGGGTCGCGGCATTAAAAAGGTTGAGAACCACTGGTCTAGGATCATGCAACATACTTAACTTGGTCAGTTGAAGACCTAGCTAAATTAGTAATGTGGTAATAAATCATATTGCATGTGAGCAGTGTCATGATGGATATACTTACTGTGTCATACTTTGTATCAGTTTGAGCATATCGTTGTTGTCAACCTTGTCTTCCAAATGTCCAATTATATTAGGATCTTCTCTGCCTTTTAAAAGCTTGTTTATGCCTTTCATTAGAGACTTCATTAAGTCCAGTGGCAACAACTGCTTGATTACCTCTGACAGTAAATCTTGGATATCTAAAAATGGGTAATGTATTAAAAATAAGGAAATCAGACAATGTGCTCAAAACTGGTACTTTCAAAGACTCAGCACTATGATTCATCAAAGTTAATAACCTGACACTTTTCCAAAGAAGCAGCTGAATGTGATTTGAGGCATCTGTTACTTTTCTTAAACAAAGTCTCTTTCTAAAAAGGGTGTGTGTGGATAAAGCAGGAGATGAGCAGCTTGTGTACTTCATGTTTTCTCCTGATTCATTATTGTCAAAAAGCTGTTGGAATGGAGGACAGATACCTGCTCAGTCTTTTGGCAAAAGATCCTAGATCCAAAATCTAGGACAGTGGAGATAATTAATATGTAAAAAAAAGGTATTCTCTTCTGCATTTTTTGTTAAAATGATAACACATGGGAAGAGGGAAATATAGTAAAATGAACTGAGAAGAAGAACTTTCTTTCCATAGCAGAGGTAAAATGGTATCCATCAGTCCTTGTGTGGGCAGAAAACTACAGCATCAATGCAAAAAAAAAATTATTTCCATTGACAATCTCTATCCCACTAAAGTTACAATGTCAGTAAAAGATCTTGTCCTTTTTATAGTGCACAGGGCTTGTAAACAAAAATATTGGTGTTGTCGCTTGGCTTTACTTCTCTCCTACTGTACAAAAGATCATCAGCCAACAGGAAAACATCCATCAATAATGTTTCTTCAATGTGGAATGGAAGTAGACCTGGGATAGAAGTGAGTTTTGACGTCTAGAATGGCAGCTATACCCTGCTGACAAAAGGTGCTGAGTTGGCACTACTTTTTCTGGAACAATTCTAAACTAATGACCATAAGAAACCAAGTGTTCACCTGATATCACTTGATTATTGGATCCCCTTTGAACATATCCATGCAAAACATTTGTGCCAAATTTGTCCACTTTCTCTGTCAGCAATCCTCTAGGACATGGGTTTGGTGCTATTCCAGCAGACTATTAACTCTATGTTCCAAGCAACCCAAACAACAGTTGATATGTGTGAGAGAATTGCCAAAGACCAGCTATGAGAACTGGAAGGCTTGAAAGAATCACTATCTCCATTCTGCCCAAACCAGATTGGTTCTGGAAGACAGTACTCAGACACAGGAAGATCTTACAGAATACAGGGGATTGGAGTTGATGACATTTTTTTCAGATATTTATGTAGCAGAAGAAAAAACTCAAAGAAAATACTATTTTACTAGGTGAGCATTAGAGTGAAGAAATTTATTTTATTCACATCCTAATTTGATCCAGATGTCCTGCATGGAAGATGAACAAATGGGACCTTGCTCCAAATGACTCTTAAAATAATATTTTTGAAATGTCTTAAATAAAACAAGAAAATAAAACAAACACATAGACTATTATGATTAAATATTTTGGAGCCAGTATGTGTTGTCATATTAGTTATTATTGTGACCAGCTTACAAAGAGAATTCTGAGTTATCTGGACTTATCTTTCATCTAGCACAGCTAGTCCTAAGGAGAGTTATATTTAATT
>NW_015388475.1:39361-80511 GCF_001527695.2 Protobothrops mucrosquamatus
GCTGGAAAAGCCATGTCTTGAGGGCGCGGCGGAAAGTAAGGAGATCCGGAATCATCCGGATCTCGGGGGGTAGTTCGTTCCAGAGGGTGGGGGCACCCACAGAGAAGGCCCTCCCCCTGGGGGTCGCCAGCCTACACTGCTTGGCCGACGGCACCCTGAGGAGGCCCGCTCTGTGGGAGCGTACCGGTCTATGGGAGGGGTCTATGGGAGGGAATATAATCAGCTGGATAAGCAGTAATCACAGATAACTGCTTATTCCAATCATTTATTGAATTTGGCAGTGAAAATATAGTGATGGTACACATTGACTAAGGTGGCCTGTAATAGGATTAAATAAAATTCATCAATGGTTATTAACTTCAATTTTCATGTATAAGATAACAGTTTACTTGGAACACTAGAACTATAAGAAAACAGTACAAACAAAAGTATTTCACTCACATGCCTTTTTAATGGCCTTATAATACTGTCAGAAAACAGTTTGTTCCCTCAAGGCAATTTATATCTTTATATATGATCACCAGATGCAAAGAAGACCTTTAGGATTTTTTTAAAAAGCTTCGGTAATAAAGAAATGTCTGAAAAAATGATTTCCTAGAACGATTTTCTATCTTCTTTCCATTTCCCACCCATCCAAAAAAGCCTTTCTGATAGAACTGTTTCTAGTAATTACTCTGTACAGTGAGAAGTACTGTACTGTGTGTTGTGCTGTTTACTTACAGGCATTTAATGTGGTATCACTGATGCCAACAGTGACAGAGACACAAAATGCTCCACTAGAGGCTGAATCACCTTGGCTCTTGGCAGCTCTGATGGACCCCTCCTCTTTGCTTTCTAGTACATGGGCTGTATTTCCAAGCAGACTGATTTCCTGTTCTGTCCTGCTGATTGAATCCATTCCACTGCCTCGGCTTTTGCAGAGAAGAGAGATCAGAAACAGGTACCAGAATCCTGGCATCCTTAGATCTGAAGAAGAAAGGACCTTTGCAAAGAGAGAATAAAAATGCAGAATGATCTAATCCAAAGATGGTTCCAATACCTTGAAAACTCAAGAAAAAAAGAAATCAGCATCAATAAGCGCATTAAATGCCATTTTCAAATGCTGCAATGGATGGATATGAAACCATTCCTTTCTCCACCAATTCATTGTGAAATTGCAGCATTTTTAGCCATCTTTTATCAATATGGCACTAGAGTAAGCAAGAAACTTCTGGAACAATGCCTAGAAAAAGAAAGGAGACATAAAATAATGAATGTTGCTTTGTGCTATGTTGTGTTCACTTTTTGGAGGATACTACCTAGCACACTGTTCACAGGCCAGATGCTGCTTTCAGGTTCCCTCAGATCCTCCACTCTTTCTGCCTAACAGTTTGCCCAGTTTATGTTAATTCCTATAACCATATGCTTCTCTGCCACTAAAATTCTCAAACCTTTTAGGGAGTTCCAAGCCTGGGGGCAACTCACTCCTTCATGGAATAGCTATGCTAACATTACTATTTCTCTCCTTTCTTCTTCATTTCTTTTTTCTTTACTACCACTTAAATTTCTTTAATAAAAATCATCATTTTTTTTTAAAAGAGAGATATATTTGCCAGGAATTGACAGCTGCCTGCACCAGCTAAGCCACAGGTTCTTTTTACCTTATCATTTATTGCCATTTTACCATCTTTATTACTCTCCTCATCTGAAGCAACCTGCATCTGTCAACTGAGAAGATTTGCATTTCTACTCTTGTGTGAATCAAAATATCTCTTGTCTGTCTCTTTTGATCAGTAAAACTTATCCTGGACAGTAAGAAAATTTGGAACAATATAAGTTTAATGTTCATTGATAAGTGAGATGAAATCTGTATCCCCATAGTTGTCCAGCTTTCTGGGAAGGCAAAGCTCATACAAAACCAGCCATCAGATTTTATTATCTTTTGCTTGGTTCCAGCACCATCCAAGAGATGGTTCATTTGGTTTTGGCTTAGTGTGATGCCTAAACCAAATCTGTATTAGGTAAACCCAGCTAACACTATAATGAAAATAAAGGTGAACATCTGGGAAAGGCATAAGGAAGTTTCAAAATTCAAGAAGCTAAGAAAGTATATACTGTACATTAATTCTACCTAAAAAAAAAAAAGTCCTACTCATCTCCATTCTTAATGGTTGCCCAGCTAGGTGGCAGTATCTAACTGACTTTGATTCATCTTGAAAGCTAAGTTTATTAATACTTGGATGAGAGATTTCCAGAGAATATTGGAGTTGAAAGCTAGACTGAGAAATAAAAAAAAATCACGGAAGTGGACAGCAGTAAACCATTTTCATATTGTTGTCAAAGCAACTATATGGAGATATTGATAAAATCACCAGAAGTCAAGCTTGACTAGAAGAAGGAAAATGTACCTTTATCTGAAATGGCTTGCTTTGATTTGTAGAGGAGTTTCCTTCTCCCAAAAGGCCTCCTCACTTGTCTTTCACAATCCATCATTGTCCTTATCCTCCATTATGTAGATTAATTTTCTTATCAGAACTCACCTGGCTTGCTTTCCTTTTTTCTCTCTTAGAATTTGGCTCTTGCATAAAGTCACAACATACCCAATTTCATATAATTCTTGAATATAAATTCAGCCCTTGGTTATTCATTCTATGCACACTTTTCACAGATGAGTTAAATGTAGTGAAGCAGCACTATCGCAAATTAAATATTATGAATACTATAGAAAAGAAAGAACTGGGATCCCATTGTGATTCAGCAGATTTCACATTCTTAAGATATCTATTCTTGAATACCCTGTCCTCAATAACTATATGACTGGTAGTTCTTACCTGGAGATAAGTTCTTCCCAATGAGTCTCAAGCTTCCTTTGTCGTCTATTCTTGCTGTTATATATAAAATAAAATTTTATTTTAATGAAGGGGTTGCATACTTAGATAATTGTAGGTAAGCAAATCTATGTTTCTAACAACCTTCCAAGGTAAATAATTGCAGAAAACACAATATTTTGAATTTTGGGTTTACTTGCTTCCTGAATTCCTTTGGTAATTGATGCTGATAAACCAAAGAATAGGTATTAAAAGGATTTGAAGACTAGATGTAGACCAGACACATCTCTAATATTTGCTTTTTCCAGATATCATTTCATCAGTCCCAGATAAAACTTGAGTTTTTCAAAGAAGTCTAGGCATATTAAGGCTGGATTCATAATTCACAATAAAATATTATTTGACTTAAGGTTATAGGAATATAATAGAATAGAGCTGGAAGGGACCTTGGAGGTCTTCTAGTCCAGCCCCCTGCTTAAGCAGGAGAACCTATACTATTTCAGACAAGTGACTGTCTAGTGTCTCTTCTTAAAAACCTCCAGTGATAGAGCACCCACAATTTCTGAAGGCAAGTTGTTCCACTGGTTAATTGTCCTCACTGTTAGGAAGTTTCTCCTTAATTCCAGGTTGTTTCTCTCTTTGGTCAGTTTCCAACCATTGTTTCTTGTCCTGCCCTCTGGTGCTTTGGAGAATAGTTTGATGCCCTCTTCTTTGTGGCAGCCCCTCAAATACTGGAATACTGCTATCATGTCCTCCCTGTTTCTTCTTTTCTTTAGACTAGCCAAACCCAAGTCCTGCAGCCATTCTTCATATGTTTTAGCCTCCAAGCCTTTGATCATTTTAGCTGCTCTTTTCTGAACTTTTCCCAAAGTCTCAACATCTTTTTTGTAATATGGTGACCAAAATGGTTGCAGTATTCCAGGTGTGGTCTTACTAGGGTTTTATGAAGCGATACTAATACTTTGCATGATCTTGATTTTATGCCTCTGTTTATACAACCCAGGATTGTATTAGCTCTTTTGGTTGCTGCTGCACACTGCTGGCTCATAGGACTCCAATGTCCCTCTCACAGTTACTGTTTTGGAGCCAGGTCTCGCCTAATCTGTATTTTTATCTTTGATTTTTCCTGCCTAAATATAAAACTTTGCTTTTCTCCACATTAAAATTCATTTTGTTGAATAAGGCCCATTGTTCAAGTTTGTCAAAATCTTTTTGGGCTTTTCTTCTGGGGTGTTGGCTATTCCTGCCAGTTTAGTGTCATCATTATAGGAAAACCTATAATGAGGTGTTAACTGAGTTCAGACATTGCACAAAGCCATAAAGAAATGTTGAGTGAACTTAGATACCATGCTAGATTTAGTTTAAGGTAGGCAGAAGCATACTCACACAATGGACACCATGGAAGACTGATCTTTCCATAGAATGGTTTCTAGTCACAAAATGTCAATTTACCAAAAGGCTGTCTCTGCAAATTATTGCAAATAAATCTGATACCTAATTCTGGTTCTTCACTCTGTGGCATGTCAATTTGATATCTACTTTTTATTTTTCAAATGCTCTTTAAAAAAATACAGAGACAGAGAACCTGGTGAACATCAAGGAAAGGACCTGAGGACACTCTGGAACTCATGGGGACAATGTTCCTTAGCATATTGTACCAGTCCAATCATTGTGACCATTCTTTATGGCTAAATGCAATACAAAAGCCACCATTAGCTGTGTACACGCATCAAATTATGCTACTGTTTGCATAACCATTATTTAAGGCTATAGTTGGCTGGATTTGCATAGTATGCAAACATTTTTTTATTCCTAATATTTTCCTGCCAAACAATATATTACAATTAATAACCACCATTATTAGGGTTAATATGAATGTGTGTGATGCAGTTTTCTTGGCAAGAGTTTGGAAATAGTTTGCCATTGCCTCCATTCTAGGGCTAAGAGAGAATGACTGGTCCAAAGTCTCTCAGTTGGCTTCATGCCTAAGGCAGGACTAGAACTCACAGTTTCCCACTTTCTAGCCCAGTGCTTTATTCACCACACCAAACTGACTCTCACTGAGGTTACTATTAAGTCACAAACAAACAAGCAAAGTACATTAGGGCTTAGCATTTTGTGCAGACATGTTCACTGTAACCTCAGCACTGTATATGCATGGGTGACTTCTCTGACAGAGTTAAGAATAATTTATTTCCTCTATGTATTCAGAGAGTGGATGCATCTTGCATATTTTTTAGCATGTGTAAGCTTAAACAATATGAAGGGACTGAAAAAGGACCACTTTCTTTTCCAAAAGAAAAGTGGATTGATCGATCGATCGATCGATCGATCGATCGATCGATCGATCGATCGATCGGTCTGTCTGTCTGTCTGTCTGTCTATCTATCTATCTATCTATCTGCACAGGTTCTGCTACACATCCAGTTTACTCAATGTAAAACCATGTTTACAAGCTTTGTGAAAATCTAGTGGTGTTAGGGCCAATCTAATCTCAGGGTAGGGGGTATAGAATATTACATATCTTCAGTGCTAATGATTGATATACTGATGACATGCACACATTGTACTAAGGCTCAGTACTGTTTGACTGTTTTTTAGCTGAGCAAAATATAGCCTTAATGGTCTGTAAATCCCAATTTACAGCTTTGTGTGTTGTATAATTCCAGTTCAGTCAGCAGACTGTGCTATGCTGTAGGAATCAATCCATGCAGTGGGTGATCTTCCTTAAAAATGGCTCTGGGGAAAAAAATACTATACTTTTATTTGGAGATCCTGCATGCATAAATAAACCCCTAGGGAATTAGCTTTGATTACATTTCCTTTTAACTTGCAAATTATTTTTAACTAGCAATCACTACACTGATTTTCAGCAACTCTTCCTCTTCTTGTTTCTTCTATCTGACTTAAAAAACTGTTTGTTTGAGGGAGTAATTTTAAGTTATTAAGAGGACATTAGATATGGCAGAAATTTCTTATCACTAACACAGTGAAACTAAATTCAATCCACATACATGATTAACTGAACCAATGCTTACTGAATTAACTAATGGCATATCATACTGAGCCAAGAACTACTGTAACTAGTTACATTTTAGATTAATCTGCTGTTTGAACCCAGCCCTTCCATGAAACCCAGTGAGATATGTTGGACATCAACTCCTACCATCTCCATATATATATTACCAGTTAATCTCCAGCACATTAGGAAGGCGCTAGGTTGGGGAAAGGCTACAGTGATACTCTGTTTCACAAAATCATCAACAGATTTACTAATAACAGGCATTGTTTTTGAGCCATCTGCTTTCTGTGCTGTGCCAGAATTAAGAGAGGAAAACACCTTAAAAATAATTCTGATAAATACTAGCTGAGATTCTAAATTTGCTCCTGCCAGAAGGGGGATGGGGTGTGGGGAAAACAACTTTAACCAACTTCTCCCTGGAAACCTTTGCTCCCCCAAAATCTCCTCCCAAAGGTTTGGGGGGCCATCTACACAAAAGCTGCAGGGGAGCAGGAACACAATTAAAGTTCTTTCTGATTCTGCATTAATAGAATTATTTTCTGAATCTTAGACCAAGTAGGAAACTACAAGGACTCACCTGTTCAAGACAGGATTCAACACACTGTTTTCATCTACCTGAAATAGTGAGATATCAGCCTTTTGCCTTCTATAATGTTGCTGCAAAACACAGGAACCCAGAGAGTGATGGGGGAAATATGAATGTAATGGATATAATAGATATTAAAGTGAGTTCCTTGAACTGCAGATTTCTTGCTGGTTTTATATCTTTTCTTTGTCTTGCATTTGGAGCAGTTTGTGAAAATGCCAACCTATTTGTTGGCATTATCTGGATTCTATAATTAGCCTCTAGAGCCACAGAAGAGATCTGTTTTCAGACCTTGACCCCAATCTAGAACATGTGGCAGTTTTTATTAGAGAGGAAAAATATATACAAATCATTTTCACATCGCCCTCCTTTAAAAAACAACATCTCTTCAAGAAAAGATTGTGGCATCAAGGAAGGAGCAACCAACCAACCTAAAGCCTTTCTCAAAGGTGGTTTTCCAGTTAAAAAAACTTATCTCTTCCAGATGCTTGCTTTTTGCCCTCTTAAGAGCAATGTCTGTGAATACACATTCGTGTTTGTTTCTTAGTGCTTTTATAAGAAGAACAAGATTGCCATTAAATCTTTAAACTGGATTTCTAGCACAAGCTGAGTATTCCTTGCTACTTAGTTGAATCCTCTTTAACATCTCCATGAAGATTGCAGTTATAATATTTCAGAGAGAATAAGATCTCCCAGGAAATATCAAAAAGGAAAAACAGATGTTGGGGCGATAGATCAGGACTTAAAATTTTATGACACTACTGTCAGACATTGATATGATTTCACTCAATATACAGTCTTTTTTCTATTGCTAAATAGTGAGGAGATTCAGCAAAGTCAAATGTCTCCTTGATGTTTAGACTATTTTTATTTAGTTTTTAAAAGAATTATTAGTCACCTTTGCTAAGATTGATCACAAGCTATTTTTACACCATAATCACAAAGCCTCCTCAGTAAATATTTGAAACAAATAGATGAAGCCTCAGTGCAGTGTACAGATTGACCTATCCGCCAACGCAATGCTGTGTAGGAATCTGTTAAAAAACAACAACAGCCAAGCCATTTATTTCTGTCAACCCAAAAATTTTTAAGAGATGTCATCCCTTCCTTGCTGTCCCATGAAAAGTATTAAGGAAGGTGCATAGGCAGATATTTTTCCTGGATAAGGGACATCTTTACTTGCATTGACTCGTGACTCTGATCATTCACCCTCCCCCCCCCTATATTCTACTCAAAGCTGTTTATGGTCTAGGTTTATTCCACCCTACACTATAGCTTGTTTTAGCATATTTGTTGAACAACTCATAGTGACCTGGCTCATAGGTAAGGCTAAAATATAAATCATAGTTTATATATCATAATTGTTGGGTATACACATATATTAAGCTAAAAGTAAACAATTCATGTTAGATTGGCATTAAGGTGTCAGTTGTGCATTTGTTAGTTCTCTGACAAGACGGCATGTAAGCATCTTTAGCAGTGGTCATAGCATCTGTGTATATTTGCTTTAACTATTATAATTCACACTATTGCTATTGATTTGGGACCATTCTTGGAACAGTTAGAAGTGAAATTCAGATATTGAAAATAACCTTTTGGAAAATTTGGGGACACATATATCATTTTGGGGGATTATGATACAAAATAAGCTGGATCATGTTGAAACAGGTCAGACAAACTTTATTCTTAATCCCTAGGTTTTATGCTAGGGAAATGCTGGGATCCCCCATTCCATCCACCCTTTTCCTAACAAAGTTAAACTTATTTAGAACTTATACTAGAGTTGCTGGGATATCACGTTCCCATTTTCAACAATTTGGAAGTAGGTCTGGCAGCAACAGTTTTGAGGGCTCAGGTTGCATGCTCCATTTTGTTTGGTCGTGAGTAGACTAGTAAATTTAATAATAAATAATAAAAATAAAATAAAATAATAACATTATTAAATTGATATGCTGTCTGGAGTCACTGGAAATCAGGCAGCATATCAATTTAATAAATTATTACTAATTATGGAATTAGGTCTAGTCATTCCAGCATGCCTAGATTGCATAGATGCCATATCTGGATTGCCAAAACTCCAGATGACAGAATGACAGAATAACAGAATTGAATATTGATATTTACAATACATAAATACATATTGGATTTACAAAGCTTCAGGCATCTATAAGTTTAGTAATAGTGAGCAAATGATAAACAACATAAAATTTTGCTATGGAATAACAGAAACTACCATATGATATTTAGTTCTTCACCCTGAGATGCTTAGCCTCTGCTAAAATTTGTCCAATTTATTTCTTATATTAGAATAGGAATAACAAAACAACAAAATAACAGAATTGAAAGGGATCCAAGCCCCTGCTCAGCAGGAAACTCTATACCATTTCAGACAAATGATTGTCCAATCTCATCTTAAAAACCTCCAGTGTTGGAACACCCACAACTTCTGAAGGAAAGTTGTTCCACTGGCTAATTGTTCTCATCTGTCAGGAAATTTCTTCTAAATTTTACCGGTAGGTTGGTTCTCTGCTTGATTATTTTCCATCCATTGCTTTTTGTCCTGCCTTCACATGCTTTGGAGAATAGGTTGACACCCCCCCCCTTCTTCTTGGTAGCAGCCCCTTAGCCCCTATTGGCACTGCTGTTCCAATATGACCAATCAGTTTAACTGTTTGCTGCCCTTTGGTGGTAATCTAGACTTTTCAACCCACTTCTGTTAACTCTAAAATACAATCTGGACAAATAATTGACTTTAAAATATTTTTGGTTATTCTTTTTGTAACAGAACTACTAACAGCTTTAACATTGATGTCTATACTTTGATAGTTACTTTAATTCTCATCTTTTGCAATGGAAAAATAGTATTTAATTCTATCTATGTCCAGCTTCCTATCATTCTCCCTCTGGGAGCTGACCATGCAGCTACGAGGTGTTCTCAAATCCCTTGAATTCATTGATCAAAACATTTTCCCAAGAGCTCAGGGGATAAGTGATCAATTTCAGTTTGGAATATTTAACTTGCAACCTAAGTTGATCCAAGAAACTCTTTTATAGTGAGTTAACTCTTGACTAGAAGAATGGGCTGCATTATGTTGAAGTGGCTCCCATGGACTGAGTGAAGCAACTAGGCCTTGAAGAACTGGTCAAATACTCCTGGGTAGATGACCTGTTTTAGCACACCTGAAAATGTGGCACAGCAGGAAAGATTTAACAATAGTAAGGGAGGATGCCCTTTCAATGGAAAAAAATTAGAGCTACTATGGCAGAAAAGAAGTACTTTGGAAGAATTCATTCATTCATTCATTCATTCATTCAATAGTCCAAAGACTTTCCATTCTCTGAATGCTGAAAAGTTAAATATATTTTTTAAAAATATTGTATAAAATAAAACATAAAATTTCAAACTCTAAAAATACTCTTATTTAATGGACTGGTGTGTTTTTGCAAAGGCAGAAATTTCAGGACCAAACATAGCCTTTGAAAAAGAACATTTCTTGGTCTGGGTGCAACAAATGAAAAAACTTTGTCCCATAGGCATGATGAACAGATTTATTTCTGAAAGTTAAGGAATATTCTCATGCAGTTACTGCAATCTAGTGCCACAGATTTTTGGACCCCAATTTCCAAAATCCCTAGCCAGTATTGCATGCAAGAAATTTGAGGAACTAGAATCTGATACATCAAGAGGATTCCACATTGAGGAAAATATTTTTAAAAGGAATTTCCCAGTTCCAATAATCAGGATATTATAAAGAGAGACAGTTTATGAAGTACTTAATTCCCAGGACTGTAGTAAATTGCATTTCATGAAAAAATGTCAGAAAACACTATTTTGATTTGTGCTGAATTTAAAATTGCTCAAAAGAAATTGCACCTGGTTATATGTTTATCTCAGGCTCCTAATTTTTATATAAATAATAAGCATATCAAAGACCTGTTTTCTGTGGAATTCTGACTACCCAACACAATTTGAGAAAGATTTCTTGAAAAAAGCTGGAGTTCCTCTAAGATAAATATCTAATCATCAAATAATGTCAAATATGCTTTACTAGAATCTAATATTTATGTAATCAAAAGACATGTTATTTATTCCTTAAATCTGAATCAGGCAGGTGGCAACTTAATTTTTTCAGAGATGTGTAATAAATTCTGATAATCACTAGTTCAGTAGGACATACTCCACAGCTCCAAAGATAATTTACAGTCACATTTCCAGTTACCATAAATGAAGGAGATATTTTTTATATCCTGATTTAATTATTTATTCTAGGACTGCTAGATCTGGGCAGATTATCTTTAAATGGCAGCAAAGAGTTAGAATTTGTTTTATCTCTTTTCTTTCATCTACTGATCATACAAACTTTTGTAGCCCAGAATTGGTAGCATTATTTATTATCAAATGAAACAAAGAATGACTGATAAACTAAAATTTGGCTGATTGTGGTTCAATGTTTATGCAAATCTAGCCCTATGGTTCAATGAGTTGTATGAATCCAAGCTTAATTCAATTAATCACAAGTTAATGTCTCATGATCTTTAAAACAATGAAATTGACAAAAATCAGCTGCCTGAAATGCCTTTATTTAAGAAAGTAAAAAACATTATTAAAAAATTGTTATCCCAAAAGAAAATAAGGATCCAGATTAGTGCATAGTGGATTAGCATATTGCACTAAGCCATCTTGGGGTTGGATTGTTTCATGTGAACTTACGCATTGTGAATTTGAAGCCATGGTTTGGGCTAGTGAAACATGTTGACCAGATATGGCTTAATCTACAAGTCATATTAAGCAAGCCACAGATTAAAGGGATGGGCAATCTTAGCTTGTCATAAGGTTTCTGAAATTGATTGTACGGGCCTGATAAATTTTAACTTTTATTATTTAAATATATCATAGTAACAATAATCATTAAATTGCTCACATTTTTAAGATATTTATTAAAAGAACAAAGGGGTGAACAGAGTATTCCAGTGAATAGAGTATTCCAGAATTGCCCTTCTTTTTAAATTTTACTGTGCTGTGGATCGCAATGTGTGATTACAAGAACAAAAAAGTTTAATCAGTCTGCTAACATCTTTCTTCATCTGCAAGTTAAAACTATAAAAAACTTGAATCTCTTTGAATAGTCTCTAGGCTCTACTGAAATTCTACTAATTAATAATAATAACGAATATTTAGCAATCAGCAAATTAATGAAAGGTCGTTAACAAATGCGTGTTTAAGAGGGTTGCAGTTTATTGAGGAAATGAAGCGAGCAGTTTATTGAATCTCTATAATTTTTATCAAGCTGAGATTTCTGAAAAAAATCTCAAATAGCAAGAAAGTTTTTAAAAATGAAATGAGAATGCACGCTGCAAAGGTGATGTCCTGCTTAGTGTTTTAATTAGGCTCTCTGTTTGATATTGAAAAAGGGTAATGATTTTTTTAAAATTTTCAATGGAATTTTTTATGTTACTGGATTTTTTTTTTTAATGCATTGGTTTCTTCCTGTATACATCTTTCTGAATGAACTATATATATGTACAGATATAGAGATTATTATAAAATTAGTAATATTTCAATTTTAAACATTTTCATTTTTTCCAGTCAGATTCTAAATAAGTAGTCTGTTGCCTATGAAGTTCTACTGTACATTTTACAATGCCAAGTTTTAGATGCTAAAAGCAATTCTTTTAGTCAAATGTCATTTTGGCTTTTCTCTGAGCTATCAAGAGATATGGAAATTAAGCACACACTCAGAGAAAAAGAGAAATAATTATCTAACAAAAAAAGCCTTAAAAGTTCCCTCAAGATGGACTTCAGACGCCACACTGTGGTACAAATGGGATATGATATTAAGTGATTTTGACTTTGAGGTGGACAAAGGTTTCTAAACGTTTCCTAGCATCTCATCTTCATCCAGCAAAAGAATATTCACTAGACAGAAGAGAGGCTCAGATAGAAAGCCAGAGGCGATTTTGCTATATTATAATGCAAATTGCTTCCAGATAATGCTGAAACCCCAAGTATTGTTATAGTATTAGACATTTTGTTCAGCATAGTAGATTATCTTTTTCAATAATTATGGGAAGGAGCTTTCTGATCAGATCAAGATTGAAGATCTAGATGCGGCTAAATTAGACAGTATGCAGGTAAGAATGGCTTAAATGTAGCCATGTGATCCTAAACTCATAAAATATGCCAGTATGAAATGTGTGTTATGGTATCATTATTCAAGCTTTGCCATTTTGTATTTTTATCACATCACTCACAGGTTGGGGTGGGGGTCACATCACAGCATACTTTTTTTTTTTTTACTTTCCCCTTGTGCAGATGCCTGTGGCTTTATTTCATTATGGGATCCTTTTCCAGCCACATATTCTGTGAAAGCATGCCTCTCTGAAGCAAAAAAAAAAACCCCTTCCATTTATGGTTAAAACCAGATGATAAGCACATTCTATAAGAAATGGCCATGAATATGCTTTTAAAGCTATCTTAGCCAAGCCAGAAAAAAAAACCAAGGGTTGCCAAAACATTTTCAGCTGATGACAACAGTGGTGATGTATGTGTATGTGGAATGACTTATCTATGCATGTATAGAACATTATGAATTCTGTAAGATTTCTTTGTCATTTATGCATTTACAAACCTTACTCTTTCATTTTGCTTTTTATTTTTCATTTAAGCTGAAGGCTACAATTGCTTTATCTTTCTATGTACTAAAGATATTTAATTGTTTTGTCACTTTATTTTCTGAGTTTAATATACTTTAAAGAATACTCTGGACTTTATCTATAAGTATATGCAATTGCAATCCAAAAATGGTACTTTTATTTTCTGTCTTTCTTCTGTTAATCTCAAACATTATACATGGAATATTGGAGATTACCAATGAGAATGTCCTTGCCTTCTGGAGTTTGATGCTATGTAGAAGTGATGGGACTTTAATTCCCAAAATTCACACAAGAAGTTATGAATTCTGGGAACTGCACTACTGCCTGGTAATTTTGAAACCTAAATTCTCAACACCTCTGAAAAGTTCCCACAGCCGGGAGCATATAACCTAGTGTACCAATGCCATTGATTATTACTCAAGATCAAAGAGATTCTGTGCCTTCTTACCCTTTACAGAGTAGACAGGTATACACTTATGATTTCCAGGACATTAAATGCCCATATTAAGGCACTAATTTTGGGACACACCTGGGCACGAATATGCCCATACCTATGCCCACAGACCCTTGGCACTGTGATCCATTCTCCAAATTATTAAAACAAAATTTTGAAATAAAAATTACATAGGAGTTGCATATTGCAAATGGTATTCGTATTCTTCCTTCCTTCCTTCCTCCCTCCCTCCCTCCCTCCCATCCATCCAGATTTGCTTTGAATTGCATGACTTAGGATAATTTGTTTGTCTTCCATTAACAAAGATTCTTTCACTGAACATATTCTTTTTTAAAAGCACCCATAACTTTCCAAATTTCAACTGTGCTACTGGGTCAAAAAACTTGCCTAATTATGGGCTTTTAAAAGATTCCTTTAAGACTTCTTAAATACTCCTGGATTATTACATTATTTAAATCAATGTTAAATCAGGCAATTAACACACTTTCTTTCCTCTCTGTGTCCACTTAAAGATTCATTCTTGAAACATTGTCAAATAAAATGTGCAATAAAGCATTTTATTAGTATTGAAGGCACATCATAATACTATATCTAGACAGTTAAATCATATAGTCTATCCATGATGAAGCCATAATGTGAAGATTAAATGCATTTTGAATTTTCTGTGTGCAAGGATAAATGTCTATTCAAATATATGCAAGTACTATTTTGCTTGGGTTCAATTTACATGTGTTACTTTAGAATCAGCATTAGTTATCTAAAATTGTTGCAAAGATAATTTCTTAATCATGAGTCTACTAAAATGCCTGTAATCAATTACATAAATCTGGGGATGTTCTAGATAGGGTTATATTTTAAGTTTAAAACAATAAATACATTTTCATCTCTCTTTCATAAATCTTAGTCTGCATTTTTTCACAGTATACTGAGAGTTTGTTGTACTCTGTTAAAATTCTGTTCTCAGTGGATATTTCTAGTTTTTCTTCCTGATTTATGAAACCTCGTCATCTATTCTTCCAAACTTGGCTTGGAAAACATAACAGCAATAAACATGCTTTCAGACATTAAAAAGTAATTATGCCAGACTGATTTTTACATGCAGTAATCTCTGCATTTTTTGCATGCAGAATCGTAACAGTTGTTATTGGTTAGGTTTAAATTATACTGGTTTTTTAAATCCTGGTTTGTTGAATCCACTGTGGCTTAGTTTACATGATTCGCAAAGCTTCAAGCATGGTTTACGAACCAGTGACTGGATTCATACAACATGCCATCCAAAACCAAGGCATAGCTACTGCTTATGAAGTGCCACTGTAGTGTAGTAGTTAAGGTGTTGGAATAATATCAGAGGGACTCAAGTTCAAATCTAGCTTCAACAATGGAAGTTGACTGAGATGTTAGACCATTCTCTGCTCAAACTACCTTACAGGATGCTTACGAGGATGAAACAAAAGAAGACCCTCATGTACGGTAAGTTATCTTGATTTCCTAGAGAAAAAGTGGGATAGAATTTAAATAATATTGATAACTAGCTGTACCTGGCCACGCGTTGCTGTGGCTCAGTCTCAATGCGCCATTGTGCATTCATTCCAAACAATAAGTTTGCATTTCTGCAATACTTTTCTCATGCCGGATGCTTTGGAAATGTTGCACGTGGGAGTTTCAATGAATTGCATGTTCAATGGCAATTTCAAAGCATCCAACAGATGGCGCTGTTTTTCAAAAAAGCATGTTTTTATGTCACAGGTGTGACATCTATATAGTAGGAATATAAAAACATGCGCGTATTTGAATGCAACGCTGTGTCAAAATTTCAAAGCAATCGGTGAAGAACTTTCGGAGATTTAAGATTTTGAACAAACGAACATTTACATTTTTATTTATATAGAAGATTTGTCAATCCAGCCTTTAGCTGAAATTATATTCTATAAAAAAAGGTAAGTCAAAGTATTATAAGGTGAACATAGTCTTTATTGACTACTATGAGTAGAACAAACTAAATACATCTGTAACTGTTTCGGTTCTTTTATACAGTATATTAAATAAGTTATGCACATGAAATTGGTAACAAAAATTCCTAATATAGAATCAATGACAAAAATATATAGAAAACAGAATCCACAAAGTATTCCCATAGTAGCATTTCATATCTTTCACTTCCATTTTCAAAAATCATTTTAAAATTATGACTGGTAATATGTAACCTGTGTACATTGATGTATTTTTCACTTAATACACATCAATCTATTGTAGTTGCATGTTAAATTATGGAAGACTGTCTATTTACATATACTCTTAGAATGCCAATGAACGTTTTTTCACACACACATATAATCTTTCTCTCTCTGAGACAAACATACATTCATACTTTTCTTTGGAACTGATCTTGTATCATTCTGTTCTATGGAGAGAATTAGGTGGCAATCAGTTTTGGAACAAGTAAGTAATGTTAGCACCACAGCTTTAATTCATATTTTCACATTTGCTGAAAAATCTTGGGAACAGTTCAAACTTGATAGTTCCTTGGAGTACTATAAACCTTTTCTTAAAATGAACACTAAAAATGTATTTATGAACATGTGTGAAATCATGACCTTGGATTTTGATTTTTATTAAACAGCATGAATTTTAAAAAAATCCATCTTTGGTAAATCATCACTAAAGGATGAGTTCCAGGTATAAATCAAATATTTTTCTCCAAGCAATGCATATGCATTCATGGAAATATGCAACACAGGAATTTGCAAAACAAAAACAAAGAAGCACCAAATAATACTTTAGAGTATCTAATACACCCTGAAAATTATTTTGCTACAATGGATTAGCTCAGACATAACATCAAACCATGAGATTTTGGCATCATATGAATAAAGCCTTTACTTATATATAAATGCCTTCTTCCTCTGTACTGTATATTAATTCCCTCAATTTAATATTAAGACACACTACTATATCTGAGTAAGGCAAAACAGATGTTTGTGGTAAACCACAAATAGGGGATTAGAAGTCAGAGTACTGGATTTTCATAAACATGAATCTGAATAAATTCTGATAACTTTTCAAAAATAAAAGCCTTTCTATGAAGCCACTCCTCTGAGATTCGAACTAGATGCATAAATATATCTCCCAATAGTTTCTGATGTTAGTGTTGGCAAAAAGCAACTATGTATATTAGAGGTCACTGTAAGAGAATAACTCTTTTCAACCATCCCCATATTGAGTGGTTTACTCGGAATTTGCATCTTAAAGCTAACAAAACTTGCTTTCCATCTGTGTTGTGATTTGCCTACTCTCCGCTGATCTTGATCTATTTGAATAAAGATCAACCTGACAAGTTTAAGATGGAAAAATCACAAAAAATCCTTCTTAAATGCAGCAAAAGAACTAGATACATTATAAAGACACAGTGGATAGATCTTGGAAACATGGAACCTACAGAATTCATGAAGTATCTTGGAAAGATGCCATAATACTTTAATACATGAAATTCTTCAATAGAGTCAACAGTTTTAG
This sequence comes from Protobothrops mucrosquamatus, assembly GCF_001527695.2. Lineage (NCBI taxonomy): Eukaryota > Metazoa > Chordata > Lepidosauria > Squamata > Viperidae > Protobothrops > Protobothrops mucrosquamatus. Next base: position 56,398 of record NW_015388475.1, read on the forward strand.
TTTGCTCACAGAAAAAGAGAATTAAATTCATTAGCCTTGGCTGTTCATGAATGTTATTAAATGATATTAATCTTCTATAATTTTACTAACATCTTCTGAGAGAATAGCTTTAACTTCTCCAACACAACACCCTCCACAGGTATTGGATTTCAAGTCCATAAATCCCATAGACAATTATGTCAATTATGTCTAATCTGGGGAAATATGAAAACTGAAAACCAATGTACCTAGAGGATACCTGAACATGAAAGCTTGAATATAGGATATAACTGTTTGAGTCATGTGTGGTATGTGGCAGTTAATTTATTCACTATTGCACCTTTAAAACAAAATATATAAAGCCATCAACATTTATGCAGAGAAGAGTGTGTGACAGAGTTGGGATGACAAAATAAACAATCAGATTTGTTAAATGATCCAATAAGACGTTCTGGAAAAAATTTGGATAGAACATTTTAATCCCTCCAACCAATTCATAAGCATTCTGCTCTGCATCCATAAGTTCCCAAAATTGCTAAGTGAAAAACTAGTGAGTTGAACAAGTTTTGGATCTTCCTTTTAAAGCACAAGTACAGCATCTTTCGGTCATATGTCCATTTCAGGAATGATGGAAAACATGAAAATGAAAACAAAAAAATCTTCAATGCTAGAGTATGAAAGGTAAAAATAACAGGCTGCTTATATTATATTTTATTTACATAGTTTTGCCTGATAAAGAAATGGTCCACTTATTCTGTCACAACATGTAAAAAGCCTAGAGGTACTCAAATAGCAATGGGTGGTGGTAGTGAAAACTCAATTGTTCAGATTATACAGAGGAAGAATGGATATACTAGATGGAGAGAAAAGGCTTTCCAAGCAGCTTTGCTTCATGATAAATAGAAGAACTTGCTAGTTAGAAGCTTAAAATTATATCAATACAGAGTATCTTTTGAGAAAGTTCCATTAAAACAAATTCTCCATGTTCCAGGAAACACTGAGATTATTTTGAGATCCCAAATTGGAAGGGCTAACACAGATTTCTAAAAATGTCACTGTAAAAAGCCACCCTCCCCAACAAATAGCCTGAATTCCGAAGTGTGGGAATATAAATTTTTAATAATGTATTGAGGTTTCTGTTTTCCAAAGTACAAAATAACAAAAAACGTATTGAATGCAGAGTTCCCTTTTAGAGTGCATTTGTATCTACTGCAGTTACAGAAGCTGGAGTGGAGGATCGAGAAGTGGTTGCGGATGTTTTTTCCAGAGCTGGACTTGCTATTCCATCAACTACATTGAGGGTGGCTGCTGAAGGCCGACTGGCTGATAAGGACGCTGGCTTAACTTGGCTGTGCAGGCCTTGCCCACAGATTCGATGATGTCTCTCCCAATCTTTGTGCTGGCAGAAGGAGCCACAATAACGAGCAATGTTACATCCACTGCATGTCTCACTGGCTTTGCGGCCACAATTCCAGCAGCTCTGGAAAACCAAAGAACAAACTTTTCCTTTAAGTATCCTGACGAATAAACAGTTTGAAGTTGTTTTATTATTTCAAGGAGGAAAAAGGCCTTGAGGGAGGTGCTATTAAGATAGTGCTTCAATACTGCTACAGTAGTAAGAAAATTCCTTGTATAATCAAATTCAAATGTTGTCCAGAATAACATAGAATAGTTTGCCAAATTCTATCAAATGGCAACCTAGCTATAATTGTATCAGCTGTAACTGTCATATGATATGTTCATAGATTTGTGAATTTACATTTCAGTGAAGGTGTTCATAGCAATTCCAACGTTTCTCCTTGGCACAAATTTAAGAAGAATAACTTAATTAGCAACCATCAGTGAGCCATGTAACAGGCTCAAATAACATATTTCTGAAGAGCACGTTTTCCTTTACCAGGTGGATTTTAACAATGATAAATTGTTAAATCATTCAGAGTGCAAAACAAAAAAAAAAGAAGCTGCTGGAACAGTATTTATTTACACTGGCTTTGAGACTGCAATCTCCCCAACAAGGATTTATATTCCTTCCATTTTCCAGATAACTGCAAGGAATATAATTCTTTCCATTCTCCACCATTCAGTCAGAACTGAAAAAGCTTCTTAGATGAGAAGTGAAATGTCCAATTGTCTTTTGAAAAAAGCACCTTTGGGACAACCATCACCTAGATGACTGAGAATCCCCATAGACAACTGAGATTAATTTATAACATAAAAAGGAGTGATGAAATTCTAAAAAAAAACCTCCAAACAACCCCACCTCCCAAAACCGACACAAAGTCACTTCCATCTTTAAGGTGATGTCCAAGAGCTTCCCTATGCCCTCCCAAAACACCAGGTATTTCTGCTTAGTCCTCACCTCTGTCGATTCTTCTTGCTCATTAATCACTAGGAAAGCATCTTCTGTAGCTTGGCGTTTGGCATCAGCAATGGTCTGCTCCATTCTAGCTCTTTCTGATGCAATCATTTCAAATGCCTTCTGCTCAGCCTCTGCTACTGCTTTTTGGACTTCAGACATAGCCTGGCGTTTGACTTCATTCACAGCTTCTTCTGAAAGAAAACAAAGGTTGTACATCAAACAGCTTCATGATGGAAAATAAAATGTAATAATTGAAGAAGACGCTTCCAATCAACTGTGTAATAAAAGGCCAAAGTCACACATAACTTTAGTTTCCCCTGAAGTACTCCTGAACTAAAGGATCACCTTCATTCTGCTATTTAGAATATTTGAGCTATTTGGAAACTGAGGTGAAAATTTGTTACCACAGGTTACTGGAAAACAAGTAAAACAGAGCAGGGAAATTAAGCTCAGTGGAAAAAAAATAACACAGTAGTACCTCGATACTCATCGTTAATTGGTTCCAGGGGGCACAATGAATACAAAAAATGATGAGTACCAAACAAATATTTCCATAAGGAATAATGTAGTGAGTCACAAGGCAACTGACCAACAAGTTCTAGCTTGTGTTGAGTAACAAACAAATCATGAGTACCGGAGAAAAATTTACGTGTCAAAATGTGTTAAATACCAATTGGGATGAGCTTCAAAGCAGTTGAATTCCAAGGTACCACTGTAACTTAAAAACGTTCTGCTAAGGATAGAACCAACAGCCTCCTGTTTGCAAGCATTCATAGAATTATTGTGGTTTTACAGTTACTCGTGGTAAACGGGCAGCTTTAAAAATGATAAGTGCTAACCCAATTGAACAGGAATTGGTTCTTTCTTTTGCAAAATAGCTGATAAATGGCAGGGTTGACCTGCAATCAATGGAAGCGTGCTTTCCCGAATGAACAGAGCGCTCAAGGTGACAAGGGAGTGTACTTGGGAAATAGAGCAGTAAGAGACACCCTGAGACCATTTTGATCAAGAGTGGGGGATGCACAGAGGGCAATATCATCCAACAAAAACATTTGCTGGCCTGTTCTGAAGACAAGATAACTAGGCAATACAGACAAGATTTTTCTAGAGCTGCAAAATTTGCAAGCTATGCTATATGTATTAGCCTAAGCCCAAACTAAGCAAATGCCTCAGACATGATCTATGAGAGGAGTCAGTTCACTTATCAGAGAGGGAAGGTATGGGAAGAATCTTACAAAAAATGAATTAACGTATAAAACCTCATCCCCTCCTTACAAAAAAGATTGGAATAGCAATAGCACTTAAGACTCATATACCGCTTCATAGGGCTTAACAGCCCTCTCGGTTTACAGAGTCAGCATATTGCCCTCAACAATCTAGGTCCTCGTTTTACCGACCTAGGAAGGATGGAAGGCTGAGTCAACCTTGAGCAGGTCAGGAAGTCCTGGCTGTGGGCAAAGCTAGTCTGCAATACTGCATTCTAACCACTGCATCACCATGGCTCTTGGAAAGTAATCATGTCTGAAAAATGCTGAATTGTCCAAAGTTATACAAAAATCTTTGTAGAAATTGAAACTCAAGCCTTTTCAAGGCTTCTATTTTTTCTTGGCACCTCCTTCGCTTACAGGTTCATAACTACATTATCTGTGTTACAGTTTTCATTTTACTCTCATTGCCCAGGAGAAATACTTGTACTTATGGACTGTGTATCTTCATTTCAACTGAGCTTTCTTTTATTTAAAGATTTAGTCATTAATTACATATACCTTTAGCTGCCTTTTCCCAAAAGATAAAGGCAAACCAGTCATACATAGACATATTTTTTAATATCTGAATTAGTTGTGAAACTATTACTTATATAATTTAAAGCAAAGTTCCCCTGACTACTTGAAACATTTATTCACAGCTAGATACCTTACTGCCTGACAGAATGCTGCAAAGACATTTGCAGAAAGTGTTTAGAAAAATTATACCTTTAACATAAACCAAGAAATAGGATTCTGTGATTGTTATTTATGTCCTCTTTCCTTTGCCCCTTCAGGACAGGAACCATTTCCTTTTTTGTTTGTTTCCTCACAATTCTGCTATGTCTTTTCTGAAACAGAGTGGATGTTGCCACTTCCATCAGTTGCCCAGAAAATCTCTAGTCTGAACATGCTAAGATGGATCTTGGACCTCATGCCAGCTTCTCAGAGCAGCTGCTTGCCTGTTTAGTTGTAATTCAGATCCACCTCAGCTATGTATTTGGAATTTTTGATTTACTGTGGCTCTCCAGGTATTTTCTCTTTAGGTCAGTGATAGGAATTTGTGACTTTCCAGATGTTTCTAAACAAAATAACATCCCATAGCAATTTATTGAAACAGGCTTCCTTACTTACCAGCCTTTTTCCATATCTCTTCTGTGACATAACCAGCTGTTCCTGGCCTGCTACTGAACTCCCGCTGAGATTCTGCAAAAGGAACGATGGCAATAATATTAAGCATGGAAATGTAGCCCTGCCAAACTAAAAAAAAAAAAATTATATTCAGCATCTGTGTAGCAAGAGAGCAGGATGGGTTAATCGCTAAAACCAAACCAAGAGATGTCTGCAATTAAAGAGTGTTCAACAATATCAAAATGATAGATGATCACTTTTAATTTTAAATTTAATTTAATTTAGATCACTGCATAATTTATTGCACAGAATATTTCATTTCCATGTTTAAATTCCACAATGTAATCTTTGCTAATGGTGTCTTGTATTTCAAATAACCTTAGACAGCTTTATTTTAAAGTTGAAAAGTGAAATATTCACAAGGCTTCATACAGATTATATTCTCAATCCAAAATAATATGGTAATTAGATGTAAAATTTTGCATATTTTAAGTTGAAAACAATGCTTTTGTTTTATCCAAATATAGGCATACTTCATCTCTAATTTATCACCTGTTTCTTGTCTCTGGGATCCTGTATACTATAACAAGGTAGAATACAGGTACCTTATTGTCGACCTACAACTGTTCATTTAATGACTGTTCCAGCTTCAAAAATAGTGTAAAGTACAGAGAGCACTGTGAAATGTGTTTTTTTGTCTGTAGCTCAAAATATTAGAATTCAACTCCTCTCAATCCTTATTAGCCAAAGTAGGAGAAATGGCATTTATTCAGAAACAACATACATTACCAAATGCTATGAGGACAATTAAGAAGGGTATTTGGCTCAGTGTTGTAGAAAGAACGGAATGGATTTTTACTTCAGCAAAGCATTTTAAAAGTTCAATTAAACCTATACATTATGCTCAAGGACTGCACAGATGCTATTGAGAGAAAATCTGGCCTCCAGATTACCATTCATCAAATATAGAATGCATTCAATATGTATACTAATAGCAAACTCATTTCCTAAGTGTGGATTTTTACACATTGAAGCCAAAATGCTTCAATGCTCAGAGAAACCCCCAAGCTTGCACTGACCAAACTCAACACTAGCAAAATTATGTCAAAGTACCGGCAGGATAAAAAGAAAAACATAGCGGAAATGGAACTGGAACATCTTGAAAATTGTTACAGTTAATGGTTTGGAAACCTAAACAAAAGCCCAATACAAAACTTTATATTGCAAAGCCAGCTTGATTATTTATTTATTCAATGTATACCCTATCTTTCTGTATTCAAGGCAGGCAATAGAATTAACTGTCATTTTGAACAAGGAGGAAAAAAATAGAATGTTCATTTTTATCATTGGAAATTTTACTCTGAATCTAAAGCCAAGAAGTAGCTTGGAATATGAAACACACATTATTATTTTTCTTTCCAATCTTGATGCAACGTGCAAGTTCAGGCACCAATACTTAAAACTAAGTAACTCATCCCAAAGAAATGGCCAGCTGGAAGCAATTCAGAGGGAAAAGGAGCTGCTTCCCATCACAACATCCTCTGAGGCTACCTGGTTTCCACCCTTGCTGTAACTTGTTTTTTTAGATTATTAGCCTCTGGCACTGATTATACGCAGGTCACTTTGAAAATCTTTTTGGATGAAGGTTGCATCCAAATGATGCATATTACAAATAAATTAGGTACTGTGTCCTTCCCAAAATATCAGGTAATATCCTTTCCAAATTCATTATGTTTTTGATTCTGAAGGGGGAGAAGATTTTTTTTTTAAAATTACATGTCAATTCTGGATTCAGTTCCCAGGGCTAATTTCCATTTGAATTTGGGAAAGTGAAATTGAAGCCAAACTTTGTATCAATATCACCAGAACATCAATGATTTAATTCATAATAAGGTGGTGCAAATCAATGGGGAAGATTAAAAAAAACACTGTTATGCTTAAAATGCTACTGAAATAGTAGTTGAGAGTGCAGAGCATTTCATTCTACTTCAGAATGTTGAAGAAGTTTAGAATAATAATTGATTCATTATTTTTGCATTAAGTTTTGTTAACATTAGTTTGAGTTCTGCTCTTTAATCTTAAGAGATAGTGTCCAAAAGGGGAGCCTGAAGATACTTTACATTGTTCTATATTTATTGGTAACAGTGCACTCTTTAAATGTGCTTAAGCTTACAGATGGAGCACTGTAAAGCAATTCAAACTATTTTTCCTCATTCTTCTTTTATTCAGACAAAAATCTAGATCAGTGTTTCTCAACCTTGGCAACTATAAGTCACATGGACGTCAGCTCTCAGAATTCCCCAGCTTACAATTGCCAAGGTTGAGAAATACTGATCTAGAGTATACTAGTACAAAGCCACTGCCTTAAATTCAGGGCGTCAGTGCATACCACTGCTGATTGAGTCTGAGCTCCCAGGACTATGTTGCCGCATAGTTGAATCGCTCCCTCCTTTCCGTGGCTCGGTGGGCTCACTGCATCGCCTTTTCCAGTAATTGAGCTCTTCCCTGTCAGCTTCTTGACAACGGCGGAGGACAGCCATGGAACGCCTGGTCTTCTCTACCATTTCCATAATACAATTCAATGCCTTCAACAGGGAAAAGAACAGCACATTTTGATACATGTCGGCTTCACAAAAGGACAGTAAGCAGAGTTTTCCTGCACTGTTGCCTATGTAAGAGTTTTTGTTATACTTTCCTGTAACAGATTTATCCTGCAGAAACAGACTCTGGAATACATGATGAGCTACTTCCTAATAATTAATTTAGTCTGTATAAAAATAAATGGTGTTAAAAATTAGGATCTTCTCTATAAAACAGATATTATTCAGGAGCTTTTGAAATATAGGCGAAATGATATCAATCAATCAGAATAGAGCTAGAAGGGACCTTCTCGTCCAACCCCCTGCTCAAGCAAGAGCCCCTATACAACTTGAGACACTTAAGTGGCTGTCCAGACTCTTTATTAAAACCTCCAGTGATGAAGCACCCACAACTTTTGAAGGCAAGCTGTTCCACTAGTTAATTGTTTTCACTGTTAGGAAGTTTCTCCTTAATTCCAGGTTGCTTCTCTCCTTGATTAGTTTCCATCCATTGTTTCTTGTCTTGCCTTCTGGTGCTTTGGAAAATAAGTTGACCCTCCTCTTCTTTGTGGAAGCCCCTCAAATACTGGAATACTGCTATCATGTCACCTCTAGTCCTTCTTTTCTCTAGACTAGCCATACCCAGTTCCTGCAACCGTTCTTCATGTTTTAGTCTCCAGGCCGTTAGTTAATCATCCTAGTTGCTCTTCTTTGCACTTTTTCCAGTGTTTCAACATATTTGTGTAGTATAGTGTCCAACACTGGATGCAGTATTCTATCTAGGTGTGTTCTAACCAAGGTTTTAAAAAGCAGTACTAATACTTCACGTAATTTTGATTCTATGCCTCTGTTCGTACAATCAAGGATTATATTAGCTTTTTTGGCTGCTGCCATATACTGCTGGTTCAAATTTACGGTAAGTAATCGTCCACTAGCACTCCAAGGTCCCTCTTAAGAGTTATTCTTTTTTGAGTCAGGTTTTGGCTAATTTGTATTTGTACCTTTGGTTTTTCCTACCTAAGTGTAAAACCTTGCTTTTCTCCACATTAAACTTCATTTTATTGGATAGGGCCCGTTGTTCAATTTTGACAAGATCTTTTTGGATCCTAAGTTGTCTTCTGGGGTATTGGCTATTCCTGCCAGCTTAGTGTCATCTGCAAATTTGATGATTTCACCTTCTATTCCCTCATCTAATATCTAATGTTAATATCTAGGACAGTGTTTCTTAAACTTTTTTCTGTCAGGACTCCTTCCTACCCAATAAAAATTATGGATGACCTAAAATGACCTTTCGTTTTATGGATTATATTCACTGATATTTACCACATTAAAAATTAAAATTTCTGTATTTGCTGCCAAATGATGATGATGATAATGTTGCAAGGGACCTCACTTGTGTTTGTTTGATGGGATTTTACAATTGTATTATTTTTCAATTTAAGCTGGCTAATAATTTTCATTCTGCAGACCCGACTGGGTCTTGGGGGACCCCCAGAAGTCCTACACTTTAAGAAACCACTGATTTAGGAATTCTAACAGGTGGATTTTAATTCAAATTGTTAAGAGGAAAATGCTGTTCCCTACTGAGTGGTTTCAGCTCTAACCACATGTTTGAAAAGCAGTATGGGGTTGTTTTCCTCTATTAACATCATTCCCTATAGAAAACAGTATGCAAACTTTGCAAAGAAAAGCACACATATAAAGCATATAAAGTCAAATAAATTATTCATTGAATCCACTACACTATTTAACTGGCAGTGGCCCTCCCAGGATTTCAGAAGGCATATGAAGGTGTCCCCCTCCCCCATACACTTACACACAGCTAATCAGCATGCAGGAGTCAAACTTGGAACCATGTATATGTGCCATACGTGCTCTAGCAGTAAATTAAATCTTCTCTAGACTAAACAATCACCTAATCATACAAACATGTATTTGGCTGTGTGCATACGCATATTGCCATAACTCAAAGATACAACACATGCTTTGTATATCAAGAATCCAGATTTAATTCCAAATAAAAGAGTCAAGTAGAAAGTGACAAGATGGACNAGTTATTATAAAATTGATTCCTATGTACATCATTTTAATTTAATAGAATGTTATGAAGTCCATGCTTAGAAGAGCAGAAGGAGAGTCATATTTGTACATATTATTTTATTTTTATCCCAGGCTCTTACATGATCCAGATGCTTCCATTCATCAGCCCATTCCCTCTCTGTTAGGCGATGATCCACCAGTTCATCCTGGTAACCTCCATTTAATCCTGTTATGAAATGTAAGGAAATACTACAATCTGAAAATTGTATAGTCTAAAATCCTGACAGTGTGATACAAAAGGAGGAAGAGATAAAAGAGATTATTCCTATCAACACATATTAATATTGACAATGCATAAATACATATTGGATTTACAAAGCTTCAGGCATCTATAAGATCAGTAATAGTGAGCAAATGATAAAAAAACTTTTGCTATCAAATAACAGAAACTTCCATATGATATTTAGTTCTTCACCCTGAGATGCTTAGCCTCTGCTAAAACTTGTCAAATTTATATCTTATATTAGAATAGGAATAACAGAACAACAGAATAACACAGTTGGATGGGATCTTGGAGATCTTCTAGTCTAACCCCTGCTCAGGCAAGAAACCCTATACCATTTCAGACAAATGGCTGTCCAGTCTCTTCTTTAAAACTTCCAACGTTGGAGCATTCACAACTTCTGGAGTCAGGTTGTTCCACTGATTAATTGTTCTAACTGTCAGGACATTTCTCCTTAGTTCTAGGTTGCTTCTCTCCTTGATTAGTTTCCATCCTTTGCTTCTTGTCCTGCCTTCAGGTGCTTTGGAGAATAGGTTGACCACCTCTTCTTTGCGGCAGCCCCTTAGATATTGGAACACTGCTATCATGTCACTCCTAGTCCTTCTTTTCATTAAACTAGACATACCCAATTCCAGCAACCATTTTTATATGTTTTAGCCTCCAATCCTATAATAATCTTTTCTGCTCTTCTCTGTACTCTCTCTAGAGCAGCGGGTCGATCGACCATTTCACGGGGGTCGCCAAGCAAGGCTGTCCGCCATTGTTTTCCCCTTTTACGGCGGGTGCCTTACCTCCCTTGAGCTGGGCCAGCTGGTGGTCGGCCTGCTCCGTCTCTGCCGCTTGCCAGCTACGCCTCGGCCGGCGCAGGGGGCAGAACCACGCATGCGCGGCGCTCCCGGGCAGGGAAAGTCCTCGACTTATGACCGGTTGGGTAGTCCTCGACTTACGACCGGTTTAGTCCTCGACTTACGACCGGTTGGGGGTCGCGGCATTAAAAAGGTTGAGAACCACTGCTCTAGAGTCTCAACATCTTTTTTATATCATGGCAATCAAAACAAAATTCCAAGTGTGGTCTAACCAAGGTATTACAAAACTAGAAAACAAATCCTGGTAATCTGCATTTGGATTGGAAATACAGCACATTGGAAAATATAGGCATCTCTGTCTCGCTGGACAAATCTCATTACCTATACTATGTCTTTCTCGCAAATCCCTGTGTTCCAGCATCTTGCTTGCATCTCTATACAAATGGGATGTTGCAATGTCTTCTAGGGTATAATGCTGGAGTGGAGGAGGTGTAGGATGAAATTGCCCAGCTGGGTTAATAATAGGCAGCATGAGGGATGGACTGTGTCGAGGTGCTGGGCTAATGGTGCAAACTCTTTTGGCAGGAGGCTCTGAAGGGATTGGTTCTCTCTCAAAGTTATTCTCTTCCCTTCTGTAGCAAGATAAGAAAGAAAGATATCCATTAGCATCCAGGGAATTATTACATTATTTTGTGCACTTGGAGAGGTTCATATATTGCCAATGACGCAAGTAAGAAAACTAGTAACAAGGCACAAACTCAGTAAAAGAAGAAAAATAGAAAGTTCCCATATATTGATGACATACAAAAATATGACATCCAAAACCCTGATACAAACAGTGTTTTTCATACTTGGCTACTTTAAGATGTGTGGACTTCATTATGCTGGTTGAGGAATTCTGGGAGTTGATGTTCCCACATGATAAAGTGGCCAAGTTTGAAAAACAATGCCCTAATAGTATCATGATAGCATACAGACAATAATAGTCAATTGTGTTCAGCATTTCCAATCATTCTGAAGGTGTGTAAAGCCAACACAAAACACAATTACTACATTTTTATGTAATTTCTTGTTGGAATCAGGAGGGTGGTAAATTATGAGGTACCCTTTTGTTTCATCTTGCAGAATTGAATTCAGTTCCCACAGAATAGTATTGCCAGCATTTGTTTTCTAAAAATCACCTGAATAGCCTCTTCATTATTACCCATGCAAAAATAAAAAGTGCTAAATGCGGAGCAAGGGGGGGGGATAAAAAAAACTCTTTCCTATTAAACAACTTTTCTAGAGACTTGCCTGAAAAAGAAGATGTGCAATGCTCCCCCATATTACTACAAAGCCTCTTTTGTTGTGTCTGATATGCCCAATTCCTTCCAAGCATTGGTAAAAACGGGGAGTTGAAAAAAAGTCCAAAGGGACAGTAATGAAAAATTTTATTAATCATGTTTCAACATGTTTCAGATAAGACAGACTTTTCAAAAGCATAATACAGAACAAAATATATCACAGAATCATAGGGCTGGAAAGGACCTTGGAGGACCTCTAGTTCAACCGCCTACCCTAGGCAGGAATCCTTATGCCATTCCGGACAAATAGCTGTCCATCTTTTCCTGAAAACCGTCAGCGATGGAGAACCCACAACTCTGGAAGGGAAGTTACTTCAGTGACTAATTGTTCTCACTATCAGAAAGTTTCTCTTTAATTCCAAGTCGGATCTCTCTCTGATTAGCTTCTACCCATTGCTCCTTGTCCTATGCTCAGATGTTTTGGAGAATAGACCCCCTCTTCCCTGTGAAAGCCCTCCAAGTATTGGAAGATGGCTATCATGTCACCCCTGAGCCTTCTCTTCATTAGCCTAAATATACCAGACCTCTTATAATCTCTGTTGTTCTTCTCTGCACATTTTCTAGAGACATGATACATCTACTTTGTATCATGGTGACCAGAACTGGATGCAATATTCCTAGTGTGGTTTGACTAGTGCACTATACTATGAGATGGCTGTTTATAACAAATGGGTCAAAATTATCTACTCGGGTGCTATTTGGTTACAATGACTAACAATGAAAAAAGATAACATAATACTTAACATATATTTCTTGTACTGGCATTTCAAAAACTCCCCCCCCCCCAAAAAGAACATACAGTCTCAGGAAAATACTAACACATATTCATACTGTTTAACAATTAAAGTGAAACACTAAAATACACACATTTGCCCACCGATTAAATCACTTAAAATAAATTGGTTTAATTGTAGTAATCTAAAATTGATGTTTTGGTTTTACAAAACTGTATATAGAAGTCTGTATTTATACTGATGAAAAATCCTCTTGTCAGAGCAGATAAAATGCCTTTATGTTTCATGTCCTCCAGACAATATGGTGTCTTGTAGATAAGGTCATTTCCATAATCTAGCTAAAAAGCTGCCTATCCAAAACACGTTGGGCCTGATAAACGTTTTCCTCACTACTATCTGGATTTTTCGGTCTCTATTTTTTTTTCAATGGGTTTCCGTGCATGTCTTCTGCATATATATTCATTTCCATCCTTCCCATCTTATAAATCCTATTGTCTCATTGGGACATTTGGTTTATATCCAGATCTTAATTCCCAACTCTTACTAAGCTTTAAGCATTTTTTTTCCTTCCCGTTGTTTTTCCTTCCTCACTACTTCCTTTTTCTGGAAAAAGGTAACAGAAAAGGATAGAGAATAGTTAGTCTGAGTCCCTTTCAGGCTAGTAGTGGACTTCTAAACATACAGTTACAAGCTTTAAGAGAAAACATAAGAGCAAACTTCTCAAAGAAGGCATGAGGACTATTTATTTGTTTATTTTTATAGCCACTTGTCTCATCTCAACAAGTGTCTCTGTATACCTCTGTATCTCCAGTGGCAGATTTCTGACTTATTTGAACCCTCTTACCTGTCTGGACTGTGCCTCTTTCCATTTCCATTTACTTCCATTAGCAATTCTGAAGAGTCAGCTGGGGATGCTGTGTTTGTATTCAGCAGAATATGCTCATGTTGGGCCAAGTACTGAGAAGGGGTTTGCTTGGCTGCTCTAGCACAGTGCAACAATTCCCTCTGGAGGAGAGGAAGGTTGGCCTATAAAACAATGGTACAGTTAGATTCTGAAGCTATGGAGAAGTTGATGTTACTCTTTAGGTAAAGCAGCAAGTCAAGTGTTTGAAACAGAGGTTCTCGGAATACAAATAACATTCAGCTATAAATGGTATTAACCTTCCCAAGGACTACTATGACAAAATAACGTGACTCCATTAGCATAGATAACACTTGTCATCAACTGAGTGATAATTAGCAGTCGTCCTGTTCTAGACATCACCATTTTGAAGAAAGAGGCTAAACCTCACGTAGCTCTATGGAAAAATAAACAAGGTATTCTGTCCCTTGGAGAAGATGAAAAAATAGGCTCCAATGAACAACCTTATGAGATACAAGAAAAGTCTGAATTTTAAGTTTGTTTTCCTTTTCTGCTTTCCTTAAAGGAGAAATGTGCAGAAGAGTTATATGTTCAGCCATAAGAACTGAGAACAATGCTGAAACAAATAAGGAACCAGGCCCCAAATCGGTATTGAGCATGCAATAATATTCCATATTCTGGGGATGTGGCAATTCTCACTTTTTTCATTAACTATCAGTTTTTTAAAATATAAACCTTTATTCAATCTCTGCAAATGCTTCCTCTATAACACTAGTTTTTATAACACATTAGAAGGTTATTATTTAGAGCAGTCTAACACATTTAGTTTACAGCTTCTACTGTAATCTTCCTGTCAGTGATTTTGACTAAGCTGAACAAAATCTGGCTCAGAGCAAAAAGCACTTTCCTATCATTTTAGCAATGGCTATCCAGAGGACATTTTCTTTTGTTTTTTTGTTACATAAAATTGTGGCAAACAGAACTATTCGTTTTATTATCTCTGCAATTTTAAATCTTCTCAAATCAAGCAACAGCAAATCTTAGGGGAACACTTATTAAGTCATAATAAAATATATAATGCATATAGTAATATAAATTATTTGGCTTATGTTTTGATTTGCTATAAAAAATCAGATCTCATAAACATTTTCCTTTTTACTTATTAAAACAAATTCTGTTGAAGGCAGTAAGGTCAAATGTGTGTGTGAGTATGTGTGAGAGAGACAGAGAGAGTGAGAGTGAGAGTGAGTGAGTGAGTGAGTGAGAGAGAGAGAGAGAGAGAGAGAGAGAGAGATTTCTGTGTATTCCACAAGTATAGTGCAAGCTACTGCTGTACATTAACATCCTTTGAGAGATTAATAATAATAATGATGATGATGATGATGATGATGATGATGATGATGATGATGTTGTTGTTGTTGTTGTTGGAAGGGACCTTGGAGGTCATCTAGTCTAATGTCTCATGAAATCTTACCAACAGGGTACAATAATTACCTTTAAGAATGGAATTACAAATGGACGCAAAGGGAAATTAGTAGCCTCCTGAAGCTTGCAATGAAATTCTTCTATTGTCACTGTTGAATTCTGCAAAAAGAAAGTAATCAGAATTAAATGACTCTGTTCATCAAAATATCACATGACCGTAATAGACTTATGACCTCACTCCTGCTGCAGTCATAAGCAAAACATCATATGACCTTGACTTGCAATTATACTGCCAACTTCTCCATTCACTCTGCTTGTTGGAAGCCAACTGTGAAGCATGCAAATAGTGATCACCTGGAACGCTATGATGGTTGTAAGTGCCCATCAGTCTTGAAGTGCCCCAATCTTGATCAGATGACTGCAGGGATGCTGTAACAGTCATAAATGCTAGGACCACTCATAAAGTTGCCTTTCCAATGCCATGGTAATGTCAAACGGTTGCTAAGTGGAAACGTTGTTAAACGAGGTCTATCTATAGTCCCCATGTATTTAAATTTATTTTCCTGAACCTATATTTGCATGAGAAGCTGGCTTTACATATTCCATGGAAGAACTAGCAATCTTTATCACCCCATCATTGTTAAGTAACAAAACATTTTCATCTGAAAATACAAATTATACTTAAAGTTAGGATTTTTTTAAAAATCAACTGACTTTGGGTAAAAGGTAGAAACTAAAGACAGAATCACAAGGCTGTGAAGTACATTATGGGGATCTTCTAGACCAGGGGTAGGCAACCTTGGCTCTTTTATGACTCATGGACTTCAACTCTCAGAATTCCTGAAACAGCCATGCTGACTCAGGAATTCTGGGAGTTGAAGTCCACGAGTCATAAAAGAGCCAAGGTTGCCTACCCCTGTTCTAGACCAACTTACAGGTACTTCTCAAAATTAGATACAACCATAGTATTTCCTGACAAATGGATAAGTCTGACCTCTGCCTTTAATACTTCCCACAAAGGGAAACTTCCTATTCTGCAACCTTAATAAAAAAAGTTATCATTAAAAAAAACACCTTATCCTAATGCTTAACTAAAATGTGCTACTTTGCAATTTCTAAACCTGCCCTCTGAAGTATCAGAGAATAAAACAAATCTGTTCCATTTTCATCTTTTAGATTTTTTTTAACTATCGAATTTGTCCTTTATCTTCTTTCTTACAAGCTGAATATACTTTGCTCTTTCTATAATTCTCATAAGTCTTGTTTTCCAGTTTACTCTCATTCCGTTACAATTTTCTAGACATACTACAATTTGTTAATGTCTATCTTTAAACATGACACCCTGAACTATGATTAGTTACAGTGATTTGGATCACTGGGGTCCAAATGCAAGAGCCTATCAGCACAGTACAGATCTGGACATTATGATTTTATGAATGCAGGCCAAGAGTCATTAGTATTTTTAGCAATCGGATCCCCCTGCTGGCACTATATCGCTGCAAACCCAGGTTTCACCATGCTCTAAATGATAACAGCAGTTATTGGAAACTGAACATCTCAAAATTGCAAAGATAAATAATAGAGCAGAGTTGGTAATATAAATAAGCAACAGTAATTTCCTACCAACCCTAATGCCATAATCTAGTGTTTGACAACCTCAACTACTTTAAGATGTGTGGACTTCAACTCCCAGAATTCCCAGTTAGCCTGCTGGCTGAGAATTCTGGGAGTTGCAGTCTCTCCATCTTAAAGTAGCTGAGGTTGACAAACGCTGTCATAACCAAATGTAAATCCACTGTTCCTGCAGTTTTGGCTGACTTTGGTGTTTTAATACTCACCACTAATGCCAAAACAAGAGTCCGGACCTTTTCTCCAATTTCTGGTGAAATATCATTGCCAAACTGTTGAAGGGTGGTAAGAAAGCGTTTCAGTTTGCTCAGCTGACGAGCCCCACAGGTAGCTGGGAGCTGTTGATTCGTCAGTGAAGATGAGGAAGATGATGCAGGACCATTGCTGAACCTCTGGGGAGGTGAAGGAGCTCCATTCAAAGTAGGGGGAGAATGATTCATCCCATTAGATACTACAGTGAGGAAATGAAGATGTACAATGAAGAAGAAATATGCTATATTCACCAATGAGCTGCAAAAAGCTTCTGAAATGGTGAGACTAATGTATTGTAAGGAAGACAATCTGCAGGTCACGTTTAACATTTTTACATAAACCTTTTAGATGGGATACCTTAGCACAGTGATGGCGAACCTTTTAGAGACTGAGTGCCCAAACTGCAACCCAAAACCCACTTATGCATCGTCGGGTGCCGGGTGGGTGTGGCCCATTGGGTGGGCGTGGCTGCGGTGGTAACAGCAGACTGGGTGGGACTAAAAAGTTCAATCAATCAATTCCAACTTTGCAAGATCTTTTTTTTCCTGTGAGAAGTTGAAATTGATTGAACCTTTTTTTTTTTGTACACGGTGGTGGAGGCCTAAAGCGAAAAGGTTTTATAAAACCCAGCTGAAGGCCTAGGACTGTGGCGACGGCGCGTGTGCCAACAGAGAGGGCTCTGAGTGCCGCCTTTGGCACCCGTGCCATAGGTTCGCCACCACTGCCTTAGCACAATAATGGTAGGAACATATGAAATTCCAGGATTTAGAATTCTAGATCTCTAGTTACAAATTAGCCCAATGTTGAAGAATTGTTTTTCCTAAGATCCTGGACAATACCAAGTATAGGCAGTCCTCGTTCAGCAATAATTCAAAATTGTAAGTTTCTCTGGCCAAATTTAAGGCAACTGTAGTACCCTTACAGTGATGTGATGAAAATTTGGGTGCTTGTCAGTCCAACCTGCCCTTATGACAGCAGGGGTGCTGCAACACCCCACCCACCTATCTCTTCCTCCATCAACCAGGCACTCAGGTCACCAACATGCATAAACCTACACGCCGTCATGGAAACCTGGGACTGCTCCCCATCTGATCAGGCCTGAGAGGCCTCAGCTGCTTACAGGGCTCACCGGTGCATGTAAAGCATCCCAATTACTTTCACTCTTCTTCTGCAGCTTCTGATAAGCAGCTTCTGTCTGATGACAGAGGGCTTCTGCATCTTCTCCCATTCATTCAGAAAGCTTCTTCTAGTTTTCCAGGTGATCCCCAGA
Source organism: Protobothrops mucrosquamatus (assembly GCF_001527695.2). Lineage (NCBI taxonomy): Eukaryota > Metazoa > Chordata > Lepidosauria > Squamata > Viperidae > Protobothrops > Protobothrops mucrosquamatus. The sequence goes on from NW_015388475.1 coordinate 74,334, forward strand.
ATGGCATCTGCTCTTGCAGTGCTTCGAAAGTTTTCTTCTCAGAGGGTGCTGTTGTCACAATTGTTTAGAAGAAGGCTTCCAAAACATTGCAAGAGTGGATGACATTCTTGTGAACATTCAGAAGGCTAGAAGGAGTCTTCTGAACAATCAGGAGACTGTACTTAGAATTAGCAATGCCAGACTAAATGAACCAATGCTCATTTAGTTTAAAATTAAATACATAAAAAAGTTATTTTATTTAGTTTGGGGAATCTTATTATTTAATAATTATGAGTTCTGTCCTCCAAAAATGATGAAATATCTCATATGTGGATGTCACTGGTAGAAAAACATTGATCTTCTTATTGTCCCTTTCTCCAGGCAATGGGTATGACAAAATCACACAAACTTTCTCCAAAAGTTATTCCGCTGAAGAAAAATGCTTCTACACATTTTTGATTAAAAATAAAAAAAACAACTGTATTTCAAAAAGCTCTTTCCAACCTCTGGCCATCAGCACTTGAGATGGGAGAGGTCAACATCTACAGTCATACACACAGGGTGGGGGGGAGCATGGATCGCAACACACTGCATCCATCATCTTAATTTTTGACATCTGACAGTTGTTGGCATTAAAACGAAAAGGCCTGTAGTAAGTTTCTTAAAATATTTTATTTTCATATAGAAAAACAAAAAAGACATTCAGGAATAATAGGCTCAAATACAAATTTCAACTTTCTTACATGCTGCTGGGGTAAATGAAACAGGCCGGGGGCCACTGGGGTTGACAGGTGGTAAAGGTGGCATACTGGATGGAGAAGATCTTGACTGTATCTTGACTTCCACAGGGGATCCTGGCATTACTGATACTCTCTTCTCACCAGCAACTAAAGTTGGGTATATGGAAAAAAAAACCAAGAATACAGTAAAAAAAAACTCTGCCTGAAATTGATATTCTGGTGAGTGTTGGCAAAAAATACAAAAGTAGGGCAGAGAGGAAAAAGCAAATATAGTGCTTCAGAGAGTTTAAAACACTTTTATACATTATATCTCAGTAATCCTTACATAACAATTCTCTTTGAGGAATCTGATCTCCAAGCCAGTGTGATTCTCTCTCTCTCTCTCTCTCTCTCTCTCTCTCTCTCTCTCTCTCTCTCTCTCTCTCTCTCTCTCTCTCTCTCTGTGTGTGTGTGTGTGTGTGTGTGTGAGAGAGAGAGAGAGAGAGAGAGAGAGGAGGAGGAGGAGGAGGGAGGGAGGGAGGGAGGGAAAGGGGGGAGAGGGAGAGAATAACAAAGGCAGACAGACTAAATTCAACTAATTGGTTCAAGTCCAACACAGTACAGAATGTAAAACTGGAAGGGCCATTGAAGCTCATCTAGTCCACTCTCTTGATCAGCTCAGGATCCACTAGTCATAGAAATTTCTTACTGTAGCTAATGGAATATATAGGCAGACCAACTTGATGAAAATTATTAGAATTCACCTTATAGAAATGAATGCCTGAAATTAGTCTGCAGTTAGATATATTTCAATAGCATCCAATCCATCATTTTAGTGTATAGACATAATGTGCAAGGTTCTTAACAACATAATCATATATAAGTCTGTTAATAAAAAATGTCCCAATGAGTTCAAAAGAGTTTAAAAGACAGCAATCTATTTCCTTATATTACCAAATAGGAAAACATCATAAATGAATGGAAATAAATGACTAAAAATAGTAGAGATTAGCAATGTTTCCATGGATCCAGGCTACTAACAATAATGTTTATTTTGAACATTCTCAATTCAATATTATATTATAGATGTTGAGGTAGAATAAAGGAGGGAGCTACTTGCAGATGGCTATGAAGAGCCATAACATGTTGGCAAAGGAGTATTTATCTGTAAAGCATCCTTTACAAAATACAGAAGAGAAGATTGGTATTTTTATACTTACAATAAAATAAAGGAATCTAGAATTATATTTAAAACTGTGAAGAATTTAATTGAAACATTTTTCTAAAATGACAAAAGGACCTAATACTTATAGCTATTTGGAGCATGCCAAATCCATTGTGCTAACCAACCTGTTGCAAGAAATATTCTTATAATGTTGCCTATCAAAATGTATACTCCTTATCTGCTTAAACAATACACCCATCTATTATTTGTTCAATAAACAAATGGTTGTCTGTCTCATTTAATTACTTCCCAAGCAATCTGGGACACTGCCGCAGCATTTCCTTCATAAATATATTGACAGATTTCCAACATATCCATCTGTGTTCAACTTCTCTGCCCCCTCCCTGTTCTCCCATTGTTAAGTGGAGAACTAGGGATGGACAGAACGGATGGTTGTCTTTCACTTCTGCATGTTGTGCATAGAGTGTGAAACCCCAGAGGGAACCCTCACTTCAAACCACCTGCTTTTTCAGCAATGGGTGTGAAAAGGCCCACAGGAAATCTTAGCAGTTAGTCACATTGCAACCAACCTTCAACACTCGGCACAATGTTGGAATTCAGCAATACTTACTAGCAGACAGACTGAATTGCCCAATCAGAAGTTTAAACATGAAGTTATAGGTTCGATTTCTTGTCATTAGTAACTGTCACTCAAGATTATACACAACAACTTGCACAGAAACTAAGAATAAGAGTAAACCAAAATTTGAATTTGAATACAGAGAAGTTTAATCACATTTTAGTATGGGTGGAAATTGTAGTTTTTATTGGTATATAAATAAGTTAATTGCTTATTCAGTAACCATACAGAAAAAGATATTTCTTCCTAGTATACTAGACCTTACTACTAATTCTAATTTAATTAGAATACTTGAGGCCATAACTCTTCTGCATATATACTTCTTCTTCTGCATATATTGCATATATACCAGCCTGATATAATTATGGTAAGATAAAGAAATGTATGTAGTAGACAATTTCTTGGTTTTACAGATTTCTGCATCACTACCAAATAATGCAATGTTTGATCAGGATTGTTGACTAATTAATTTGTTTTAAAACAATTAGTCTGTTTGAGTATCCCAGTCTGTTTGAACTCTTTTAATACAATATTAACAAAAAAATGCAACAAAAAGAATTAATCATTACACCCACACCAAAAGCCAGAACACATTATTCAGCCACAGAGTTTAAATCACTGCCACGTCAATTTTCAAAGTTGTTACGCAACTTGTTCCTCTTTTTCCCATCATTAGTGTTAAAATCTCATTTGAAAAGTTTTTGCCTGCCACAAAGCTAAAGTGTGCAATATCCTTTCTATGCGATTACTGTATAGATAAAAACATACAATATGTGGAGTTCAACAATTAATCAATAACCACAAAGTTTTGTGGCTTTCTAGACGCTCCTATACTACTGGCACAGTCAGGAAAAACTTTGATATGGAGATGTTCTTGCCACTGTATTATTAATTTAGGTTTAATGGACCAGGTGATCTAGAACATGAAGTCATCCCAGAATCATGAACTGATATAATTTTAAAAATGGGTAATACAGTAAAAGCAAGTAAGAAAACAACTGTGCTTTCTACTAAGGTTAAAGAAGGCATTTCTAGCAACCTGAGGTATTTTAATTGCTATATTAGAAAATTTTCTCCAGAGAGAAACAAGAACTGGTAAGCCAGGAAAATGGAAGATCCAAAGTCAAGTAAAATGGAATCTCAGGATTTCAATCTGAATTTTAAATTTATGATCTTTTATTATTTTAATGTTTTACATGGTATTTTATTGAAAGACTGTAAGCTGCCTAGAGTTGCCTCGGTGAGATGAGTAATATAGAAATTAACTAAATAACTAAATAAATAATAAAGTGCTATTGTACATCTTCTGTTGGTAATCTGTTCATTGGATTTAGAAAGTAGGAAGAAGTGTCAGAGTATGAAAATAGGTGAGGATTTTAACTAGCATAAGAACACTTCTGTATGCAGTGCTGACTTTTACAGTCCTTCACCTAAAAACCCTGTGGAAATTCAAAACACCTGTTTAAGTCACACATTCTGCTGGAGTTGGCAGACCCTATTTCTGAAAAGAAAAAAACCAAACTAAGACAGCAAAGGAAGGAAAAAAATGGTTTGGGTTCTCTCCAATAATAATAGTCATGACAGCAGCTCTTCATTAAAAGTTTTGTCACATAACAGACAAAAGATACAAAGCAACCTGTTATTTACAAAATTACAGTGGAAAAGGTCTGTTTTATAACACACTAGGAAAGATGCTCAACCCACTGACTGTTGGCCACATGCATTTCCCCATTGGCCCTTGAATCAATATCAGGATACTGAAATTCTGCAAATAACCGATGAATTTGTACAACTTTAAAAAGAGGTTAAAATAAGAGCGGGAGGAGGAGTTGTTTCTATTTCCATTTGTAAAAACCTCTAAATTATGAATAAATGGGCCAATTTTTTGAATCCCACACTTTCCAATGACGCCACTGGAATATATCCTGCAGCCCACCAACTCATGAGTTGTGGCCCCCTAACCCAGATGTTTGCTTTCCCCTGAATTAGAACAACTGCCACTGATATCCATTATGTTTTCTATTTGACATTATGCATTAAGAATGTGAGAAAATTATTCACAAAGTTCTTGAATTTCAGGAAACAGTGAATCCAGGACCAGCCCTTCCAAACTGAGTACCCACCACACGCATTGAAGTACATTCCCTATCATTGCATTCAATGCAGAAAAATTAGTTCTATTAATATGGATGAACATACCTCAAGAGCTACTATACTGCTCCTTAAAAAATCTTGTTGGGCAAGATTCATATTCTATAGGCACATATACAACCGTGAAATAGAATTCTAACATACAATTCCATGCATTTAAAAGATTTGAATGCAGACTGCAGCACCTGGCAGACCTTTGTCTGGATACAAAAACTATCAAGGCCAGACTTTATGAGAATTTGGGGGGGGAACCACCAGGGAGTCTCAGGATTATAGCCTGGAGTGGAAAGTCAAATCAAATCAAATCCATAAGAAACAATGGCAAAGTCCATCCCTACAATTACCAAGAAAGTTGCATGGATGTATTCAAATGCATGTAATTCTTGTTTACTGACCATTAACACAGACTGTTCAAAGTTACACTGGAGGTGAAAAAGAAGAATTTGAATCAAATCCAATTTGAGGCCATCACTGCATCCCTGTGGTCACATAGGTCACATAGTTGTGATTTATGTCTTTGGCATACATTTACAACAGATGCAGCAGCATTTATGTGACATTTTATTTTATTACTATATCATTTAGCAACAGAGCTATGGGTCCAAATGCCCTTATAAGTGAGGGCTATGCTAGACCTCAGAAGTTGAGTTCAACTTCAGGACTTCTTTACTTCAAGTACTTGGGCAAGAACTATAGTTTAGTTCTACTAGTATAAAAAGTAGGGCAGAAAAAAATAGATCCTTCTCTTACTACAGCATTAAGAGAAGCCTATTTTATTCAAGGGGCAGCAGGAGACAAACTAAGGTTGACTATTTTACCAATTTGATAATTTATAAAAATCTGTCATCCATTGCTTTCAGGCCCTTTATTCCTTTCTTGAGGTTGATGCATTATAGTGATGACTGAAACCAATGGGAAAGATATCCTACAGTCTAGGCCGGGGTAGGCAACCTTGGCTCTTTTATGACTCATGGACTTCAACTCCCAGAATTCCTGAGCCAGCTGCTCAGGAATTCTGGGAGTTGAAGTCCACGAGTCATAAAAGAGCCAAGGTTGCCTACCCCTGGTCTAGGCTCTGTATCTAGAAATCATAAGCTTCATGGCTTACTCCCACTTATGTCCTGTTGACTGCCATCATGTTTTTTATTATTATTACAAATGTACACACTCTTTTGAAATTTGAAATGTCATCTATGATATCCAGCATATGTTGCTTTTTTCCCCCTACCCTTTTTGTCCCCATTGTTTTTTTTTATGTTACTGCCCCTAGATAGACATAGAAATTGTATTTCTCAGCAGTAAATATTGTTATTGTTATTTCAATCAAATGAAAAGGAACTTCTACTCTGATATAGCTTTAGTTTACCCTAACTAAGGACCTGAGAACAGCATCATGTTTCTGAAGAAAAATTTGATTCCCTTAGGATTTTCAGAGGGCAAGTAAATTTCTACAAGTCTAATCTCCCAGTTTAAACTTTTGCCAGCTACAATCTACCCTCTTAAATTCATGGTTAGGAAACAGGG
>NW_015388475.1:80559-89392 GCF_001527695.2 Protobothrops mucrosquamatus
AAATGAAAAGGAACTTCTACTCTGATATAGCTTTAGTTTACCCTAACTAAGGACCTGAGAACAGCATCATGTTTCTGAAGAAAAATTTGATTCCCTTAGGATTTTCAGAGGGCAAGTAAATTTCTACAAGTCTAATCTCCCAGTTTAAACTTTTGCCAGCTACAATCTACCCTCTTAAATTCATGGTTAGGAAACAGGGCAGAAGATTTATAAGTGAACTCAGAGGGAAATTTATTGCAGGATGAATAATTAGTTTAATAATAGTGGTCATTTACAAAATAATTGTTTGAAGATAACATGCCATTTTGTCATTAATGAACCAATTAACACCTACTTTTATCAAGCCACAATGAAAAGCTCAATAACTTTCTTATGCTAATCCAGAGTATATAAATTACTAAAACGGGTTTTAAGTCTACATCGTTGCCCTTTATTTACTTGCCCTTTATTTACTAATAGATATATGATACTGAATATTCTCTGGAAAAGCAATTTCTAAATCAGTATTCTAAGAGAGAAAACTTAAAGAGGAGAGCACCTCAAATTAATCTGAAAAATAACCCATCAAACCAAATCTACTCAAAGATTTTTTAAAAACATGAATTTCTCCATTTTTATGCATTGCTACTGGTCCATATTATGCATATTCCATGTTGTCATGCTTCTAATTGCAATGTTTTACTCACTTCACATCTAGTAAAACAGAATGCAGGGAGAGATACAGGTTTTCTTAAAAAAACAAAACAAAACAAAACCCCTCACTTGTTTGGCATGTTGAAACTCAAAGCAAGTCAGAGACTTTACTTTGAATTCCAAAGAGAAATGTTCTTATTAACCTATTGCTACCAATTCATTTTTTTAAAAAGGAATATTTTAAAAATAAAAATCATGCATCTATCCTAATATGATAAATTACATTTTAAGACAAGATATTCCAGAAGGGCAAAGAGGAAAAGAGGACAAAGAGAACAAAAGATTCACTTAGTATCTGAAAAAGGCTGTGTTGTTTTTTCATCAACATAATAAGGACCCCTCATACCACAACATCAATCTGTTGTGTTTCCCAGGTAGTTGGTGTCTTAAGTATTTTAAAACAGCTAAAAGAATGTATTACTGTGAGTGGATAAGAAAGTAAATATGGCTTGTCACCTCCCCAACCTAAATGCTTATTTTGAACACACTTCAGCTGCTCACCATCTGTTTTCAGCTTCCATCAAGCTATTTTTTTCCCACATTTGAAAGGGGAAGCATTATCTTGAAAAAGAAATAATATATATATATATATGTTAGTTCTTTAACTCGGTTCTTTCTGTTAAAGAAAATGGACATTTACCCGTAAGTTTCTGATTTAAGTAAAATAGCAGTTCCAAATTGTGAGACATGGATCCCTCGAGAACCTGATTTATTGCAAGATGTCCCTGATAAGTATAAAACATGGAAAATCAAACAATCCCCTCATACTGTTGACCACAAAAGGTAATTTCACTGCCTGGGGTGATGAAAGAAATACAGATATAGCTTAGGAGAAAAATGGAAAGGACCAGCCCCACCAACAGCATCTTCACAGCTGCATGTCCAGTGGCTGTACCATAAACACATCTGAGGAGCAAAGACAAACGGTTCTTGGGAGCCCCAGCCTTGCCCACATCATTTGTGATAAGCAAAGGACTGGTGGTACTGAGGTTAAAACTGACAGTTATATAAATGTTTGACAACATTAGTGTTCAAGGCTACTAAACACTAAACAGTATGTTAATAAGTAAGAAGAAAAAAGATTTGAGCCCTCATATGAATAAGAGGTACTTATTACAATCAAATGTCTCTATGGCTTTCTTCTTACTTGCACTAATGATTTTTATTTAGCCAAGTTGGACAAATGAAACTTCTGTTAAATCCTAGAATTTAGCTGTGAAATGTCAAGAGTTCTATAATTTTTTGCCAAGTCCTTGACTGGATGACCTGACACCACTTGACTAATGTGGCCTATAACAAAAGAGAGTGGCTATTCTGACTGAAACCAATGGTTTCTTTAACCATGCAAAATGGATTTCCTCACCAGAATAGAAATAATGAGGGACAGGAGGAAAGAATACATTTAAAAAAACTTTGTTATTTATTTGTTTGTTTGTTTATTGAACAAGTCTGTCAGAGATGGGAATGGGAAGGAGCAGTTTGTCACCATCTTATAGAATCATTTTGCTTGGGTTTCAGGAGCTCTCTCACCCTTACAAGAAAATAATAATTGTACATAGATGCTGTTTTAATCAATATATACAAATTCACTTACTCATGGAATATGCATAGATAGTACTATTTTATCACTGAATTTATTTCAGACAACAAAAATAACTACTACCACGAAGGAATCCACAACATTTTTGACATTAAAAAAAAGATTATCCTTCTCAAAAAAGAAAAGAAATCTGGGAAGAACCAAGTAGAACATTTAATTAAAATTGTTTTCAGAAACCCTGAAAGAAATACTTTATAGAAAATATCCAGATTTTTCAAGATTCAAGGCCATACAAATTATTCCTTTTAGACCACTAATTTCCATCATTTCCTTTTACATATTTCAATAGACTTATTGAATAGAAGTATTTTCAATATAGATAGTTCACCAATCTCTACATCCCTCTGCAGTTTAGCTTCATCATTTCCTGCAAACTTTGATGAGGCTAAGAAGGAATAAATGACAAAAACAAACTGGAACATGAAGAAAACATCCTTCACTGTTCTCAAGTGAGAGAAAACATTTGGATGGTTTGCCTAATTTGTTCCTTTAGAATAGATCTGATCTGGATTTATTCAGAGATAGAATATAAAAGGGTGAGGACACCTTGCTCACAGCTGGTAAAATGAGTTGGACTGGTGCCTGTCACTTCAGATAGGCAGAAGATATAATTAATTTACAATCTGTTGATAGATATTTTTATATTCTTAACCAGAATGATAGATTTAAAAAAGTATATGCAGCATTTTGGAAGCAGGGCTCCTTACTGAAACAACCTTAGTATCTATATTATTATTAATCATATTGCTGTTTTCTTCCATGCTCCTTCCTCACAGAAAGCTATACATGATCATAATGTTTAGAGAAGTGAATGTCAGAGCACTGATGGAAAGCAATCCCTTGGCATTCAGATTTCACAGGATGTAGTGGGAGGGGAAGGGATTTCACACCTCTTGTGAGCTCTCACAGCTTGTAGCATTCAACCCTTGAAGCATGGACAAGATACTAGATAATTCAAAACTAAATATGTATCTCTCCCACACACAGCTGCTTCATTTTATATTCAATTCAGCAATAAAAATGTGTGCAAAGGTTAACAGAACAGAGTATTCCATTATTTAAATACATACATACATACATACATACATACATACATACATACATACATACATACATACATACATGTAGAGGAAGTTCCCTGAGGATGGGCTCCAGCATGAATCCAAAAGCTCAGAAGACTAAACTTTTGGTCCCAGTGACCGACCCAGATTGGATGCTGCAACATTATCCTGGGACACATATATTTGCTTTCATTCAACTAAGAGCTTTCTGTAGCTATAAAGATATTAATTATGAATTACTAATTATCTTATTTATTAAATTAAGATACCGTCCAACTCTCAGAGCGGCTCTAGGTGGTTACAATTAAAAACCATTAAAAATTATATAAAAATACCATATTTCAATAAAAGGAGCCGGGTAAAACAAGGATGGAATAAATTAAAAGTTAAAATGGCAGGGGGAGTGTTTTCAATGCGCTAACCAATCCCAAGGTTGATTATTGCTCTGTAAGCACCAGCAAGTCAGCAGAGCCAGGTCCTCAAATTCTTTTGAAGCTATCTTCCAATAATACTGGAGAAATGTCACATGCCCATAAATTGTATTTTTTAAAATGATTTCTTATCCCATCTTTCCCCTTTATGGATTACTGCCTTGTCGTGGCAAAGGGGCTTGCATAACTCAATGAAGCTATGAGCTATGCCGTGCAGGGCCACCCAAGATGGACAGGTCATAGCAGAGAGTTCTGACAAAATGTGATCCACTGGAGAAGGAAATGGCAAATCACTCCAGTATCTTTGCCATGAAAACCCCATGGAAAGTACTAAAAAGGTTGTCCATGGGGTCGCAATGGGTCGGATATGACTTCACAATTAACAACAACAATCCCATCTTTTCTATAAGAACAACAAAATGTTCAGATACAGAAGCAATCAACAATCAAAGCAAACTACTTGTCATTATACAAAGATTTTCACAATTTAGACTCTTGCTATAAGAGCATCTTTTCAGCAACATTCTTCATTGATAATAGGGTTATCCATAAGTCTGATACAATCCCATCAAAATTGTGATGTCAACTTTCTTCTATGCATGTAAGCCACTAGTTTATTTTATCTCCTGAGTAACAATCTATATCAGTGCTTTTCAACCTTTTCACAGATTGTACCACTTTTAGGACATTATAATATTTGAGCACCACCAGTGCTTAGCAAGGTATCAATAACTTGATGGCCAAAAAAAGAGGGGGGGATTGTGATTCAGCAAAAGAAGAAATTAAAACTGGTACATTTTAATTTCTTCCTTTGCTGAATCACTTTCCCTTTGCACTGACAAATGTATGACAAATTTATCCCTATTTATTAATATGCATCACTACCTTGGTGGTCAGATGGCCCTTCTTCCTCTCTCTCTCTCTCTCTCTCTCTCTCTCTCTCTCTCTTTCACAGCCTCTACTCCTTCGTTGATCCCTCTGCTTGTCTCACAGAAGCCTCTCCTCTTTTCCCTCTCTCTTTGTCTGTCCCCTTTGTCTTTTTTTCTCTCCCTCTCCCACCAAAACCTCCTTTTATATCCTCTCCTCTCTCCTCCCCCACTCCTTTTTCTTCCAGATGCGCCACTCTCTGGGGCTCAGGGAGAGCTCCAGCAACAGTCGCAACCCCAGTCTCATTCCCCCATGTAGTCACCCACTGCCTGGTGGGCCACTGACACAGCGCTGATCAGCTGAAGCTGCGTGTGCTGATCCTGGGGCCTCTGCCAAACCCTGGCAGCCCTGCAGTTCCCGCTGACTCTCTCATCCCCAAGGCCTGTCTGCTATTCCCGGTGAGAGCAGAGGTTGCCGGAAGCGCCGTTCAGCTGGAGCTGTATGTGCCAATCCTGGGCCCTCAGCAGAGCCCCAGCAATACCGCAGCTCCAGCTGACTCTTCCCCAGGCCTGTGCTGTGCTGCCATCACTTCAGCTCATCTTCTCCCCCCACCCCCCGCTATACTTGTCTAGGTTGCGTACCACCTGCCAGGTACCGAAGTACCACCAGTGGTACTTGTACCACTGTTGAAAAGCCCTGATCCATATAATCTAAAATAGAGCCTAATCCTTTCCCAGTTCCAAGTATCATACAAGTTAAGATTGAACTCGATGGATACAAAAAAAGGGAAAGTTATAACACAATAGTATTTTCAATTACATATGCTGCTTAATCTTTGTTGATTGGTTAAGTCAAGATAGGGAATGATAACTAATAGGTTATGCCAAAGGCTTTGTGGACAGAGATGTTAAAGACGGATTTTGAATGAAATCAGAAAAATAATACTGCAAAGTGTTCTGGAAGTATACAGGGAAGCAAAAATAATAAAAAAAAGTAATGATTGTTTTCAAATGAGCACAGCAAATCTCTGGGCAACAGAAAAGGGTAGAATAAAGATCATAGGCAGCAGTGCAGTGAGTTATACAATCAAACACATAGTTTGCAGAGGATCATGAAATAAATATATGCCAATATAGAGATTTACACATGATCACAGGGGGATAAATTATTATGGTAGCAGAGTGCTGGATCGGTATGAAGGAAGTAAAGTGACATAAAAGAATGCCAAAAAAGATTGTAAGCATGAGATGACCAAGAAGTGATGCAGTTTTCCAAGATAACAACCTGATTTGCCTATTTCATGCTAATTTATGCATGGTCACAAGTGTGTACATTATGAGAAACCACACTTTCTTATAGAAACCCTGAAAGAGGAGTCGCTACTATCTCCAAATTAAAGATTGTGGTAAAAGTTAAGCTAAGAGAATTACAACTTTGTTTAAAAAAATTATATGAGTTCATGATTGTGGCACAGCATACCAAGGACTCAAGCACTCACAGCTAAGTCTCATGATTATACTACTTATCCAATAATTGATTCTTAGTATAGTTACTTGTACAGACATTTTCTAGAAACTTCCATAATTCAATGGTATAGAACAGAGATCTGTAAAAAAGTTGCTCTAACTCAGCAGTTGAAAAAATTGTTAGTCAGAAATCTGGCTGCTAAAATTCAGACGAGCTCATTGTAGAGTAGTTATATAGAGGACAATGGTCTTTGGGAAATTTCTAGAAATCTAATAAAAAGTGCATTAATCTCCATCCCTATGCTTTAAATATTGACATGCTTTAAATATTGACTAAAGTTGAATATGACAGAAGTTTAATAATGTGGCAGATAAGTTTCACGTATTGAGCAAAATACAGTCCAAACTTTACTTTTTCCTCCAGCAATCTCTGCTACAATTTAAACTATTTTACTTCAACAAAGAAACCAAGCACAAACTTTCCAGATGTGAACATCTGTTTCTCATACGCTTCAGCCAAAAAAACATGAGAAAGATTAATGACTCCAAGCACAGAACTGGTCAGTCATAACAAGGAAAACTTAAGAATACTCTGGAGTGATAGTTCCTATTATTAAGTCTTCTTTAAATTCCAGACCCAACACATCTTCCAACCCTTCAACATGAAATACATATTTACCCTTATTCTAAAGTGAAATATAATTATGCTGTCTTTGAAACGTAGGGTGAGGAGCAACATTCTTCACATACTTTTTTTTTTACAACTTAGGATCTATAAGAATTACAAGAGCAATTCCAGGCCACCCACAAATCAAAGATTTGGCAAGCAAGTAAACCCTAAGCTCTGAAATGATTAGAATCATCATCCAAAAGTAGAAGTTTGATGCACAACTCTACATTGCCTAATTTTTATATTTTTGCATTCAAAACTTAAGGACATGTTATTTACCTGATAAGCATTTTCTCCAGCCAAGAAGCCAAACTGTGAATAGGAACATATGATGGACTGCGAGAGCTCACACTTGAGAGTAAGGCGTGGGTTATCTCTCGGTGACACTTTGGAAAATTTGCTCAGCTTCTGGGCAAGTATGTCCTGCCTTTCCCTACTCTGGGTCTCTTTTAATGCATTGGATTAAATGCCCCAGGATTCACAGCTACTCTGCTGGAAGTATCATACTGTGGAAGATTGACCGTGTTTTAAAAACTCCATCACCATATGGAAAGAAAACTGAAGTGGCACCATATGCCTGACAACAAAATTTAGAAGGATTACAAAAATTCTTCTTGCAGTCTGAGATGATGACAAGGTCACACTATTTCCTGCTGCATCCTTGAAAGGCCATACAATATGGATTGCAAAGAAATGCACTCGCTCCCATAGCACAGGGCCATCAGACAGCATGCATCAGAAATAGGTAGTGATCTACAGAAACAATACAGCAATTCTGAGAGCTTTTTGAGAGCAGCAGCATTTGGTACTGGCTCAGTGTTAAGCTCAATGCTCATCACAAAATAATGTGCTGTGTTGCTTCACAGTTCACTGACACAATGTATGCTTAGCATGAGATCTCAGCTTCAAGCCCCAGTTAAAAAGAAAGCTCTTAGTTTGCCCGTTGGAGCACTAATGCCAGTGAGAATAAATTGAGACAGGTAACCTGCACACTCAACCTACATTTTTACGCTGCCCACAGCCAAATTTTAATAATCCTCAACAAGCAGCCAGGTCAGATTTCTGGCTAGAAGGGGCATTGTCCTACCTGAACGCCTTTTCTCAGCACGGAAATGGAGAATCTACCAACGGGTTTGCTCTGTCTTCCTGCTCTTGAGACCAAGTCAGCCAAACTTGCCACGCCCCCTGTTGCTAGGAGAACCCAATCTTGATGAGGGCGAAAGCAGCTGACGACAGTCCGAGGTGTTGGCTCTCAGATCCCTAACCCTGGTCAAACTGACCCTAAGAGTGGGCTGAGAAAAGGCGTTCAGGTAAGACAACGCCCCTTCTCCAGCACAGAAGATGGAGAATCCACCAATGGGACATACCAAAGCCTTACTGTCCCAATGGGAGGGAAACAGACAAGGCCGGGTCCACATCCCCAGACACCACCTGCTGAAGAACCCTCCGACCAAAGGAGGCGTCCACAGAAGCAAAGCTGTCAATTTTGTAATGACGAACAAATGGGGAGGGCGAAGACCATGTCGCAGCCCTGCAAATCTCCTCGATGGACGCCTGAGTGGCCCATGCTGCAGAGGTCGCAGCACTGCGAGTAGAATGAGCCGTGATACGACTTGGAGCTGGCAGGGAAAAGGGGCGTTGTCTTACCTGAACGCCTTTTCTCAGCACGGAGATGGAGGATCCACCCACGGGTAGTAGACTGTATTCCTGCCCAATCAGATTAAGTCAGCCAAAGTTGCCACGCCCGTCCTGGACCCTAGATCCCAGTCTTGACGCGAGCGAAGCCATTGACTGACATAGGACGTACTGGCTCAGAAACTAAACTATTCTATGTAATAATGCCCCCGAAGAAATAGGGGGGGAAGGTGGATCCTCCATCTCCGTGCTGAGAAAAGGCGTTCAGGTAAGACAACGCCCCTTCTCCAGCACTGGAGATGGAGGATCCACCCATGGGACATACCAAAGCCTAATGTCCCTTAGGGTGGGAAATAGACTGGTCCGGTGTGGCACTTTGATGGAGTACCTGTTGGAGGACCCTCCGACCG
>NW_015388475.1:93425-95031 GCF_001527695.2 Protobothrops mucrosquamatus
CCAAATTTCTCGAATTTAAGCTAAATCAGCCAAAGAAGGTGGAGGATTCACCAGTAGCCAAGACTATACCTGCCTAAGAGCCAGAGTTACACGTCCGTCCATGGGCAAGATTAAGTCAAGACTGGGATCTAGGGTCCAGGACGGGCGTGGCAACTTTGGCTGACTTAATCTGATTGGGCAGGAATACAGTCTACTACCCGTGGGTGGATCCTCCATCTCCAGTGCTGGAGAACGACTGGTACGCCTCTGCAATGCAAGCCCTGATCCACCTGCCTATAGTGGAGGCAGACACCAGTTGCCCATAATATCTGCCAAACCAGTTTGATCTAGCAGGGTTGGCACACTCTGGGTTCCATCAATTAAATAATGCCACCTTATCAAGAGCCCAGAAGTGCACCTTCTCTGTAGCGATGCCTGACCTCTAGAAGGAGGTCCCCCTGCCCCCTGTGAAATTTGAACAGTTGGGATTCAAAAGACTTTATTTATTTATTTATTTATTTGTTTGTTTGTTTGAATTTTTATCCCGCCCTTCTCCTTACGGACTCAGGGCGGCTGACAGCCTGGTAAAACAGATACAAAGATAAAAATACCCACTTTAAAACCTAATTAAAATGAAATATTTGATGTGGCCTATGTCAATTTAAAATTATTCTTAAAACCCCACTAAAGACCTGGTTCTTGAGAACTTGGCCTTTGGAGAGGATGACTGATCCCCCTTTCTTCTTTTATTTCCCCTATACCATTATTGTTCTTTGTCTTGTGCTGTTTTATGTTTTTGGTATTCTTTGTTTTTTAAAATATATTTTAACAATTGTAAACCACCCAGAGTTGCTTTATAATATGAATGGGAGATGCTCAGAAAAATGCCAAGTAGCTTTGCATACAAACTGGGAGCAGCTTTGAAAGGATATGAGCTTGGAAACAGATGTGGGCAAGAACCAAATCTTACAAAATCACAAGCAAACAGTCTGGAAGTAGGTTAGTCTGTTAGCCAAATAAGAGACAGGTGGAAATAATTTCTGTGCCCAAAACAGAATGGCTTCAAGACTGTTATATCATGCAGGCAGGAAAAAGAGGACAAGAATCTGAACTAGAAATAGCACTTGCATTTACTACACAGCACTAAATGGAATTCCTTTGGAACGATTCTATATAAATATCCATAAATCTTTAAAGCAAATCAAATCTTTATTATACAAATCTTTATACAGAAGGTGATTATGGTCATTAAAGAAGCATAAAGAATAACTAAAAAATTAAAACAATTATGAAAAGCTAGAAGACATAAAAGATATATGAATTAAAAACTGACAGTATATATAATAAGCAAGAATCTAAAAGAAAGGATAGGAGCAGTAGACTGATGTAAGAAAGCCCAAAAAGTTAGCATGTGGAAGTTACAAAGCAATCTAATATGGCAAATCAGGTATTTATTAAATCTAATTTATAGCATAGATGTCATCTGATGAATTTTAGGTGCTGCTGCATAGAACCTGGTAACACAGTTATGTTGTGACAGGGTTGGTATCTGAAAGCAGCAGGATGATGCATAATTGACCTCCTACCCTGGGTATTTTTGCAGTAAGAGGAGATGAGACTAGTACGA
>NW_015388476.1:0-3334 GCF_001527695.2 Protobothrops mucrosquamatus
GATCGGCTACAGGAGTGGTACCAGACAGCAGTGAAGCTAGACGTTAAGCTCTCTCGCTATAAGAAGCCTCCCCCACTCGAACCCGAGCAGCAACCAGAGTTACCCGGACAGCAATCACCCCCACGAAAACCCTCAACTACGACATTGGCTGAAAGACCCAGGCCACCGACACGCCCTTCCTTCAAGTGTTTCCGGTGTGGACAAGAAGGACATCGAGCAGCCACCTGTCCAATCCCCTACCCCCGACGGCAGAGCAGACCAGAACCAGCAATGCGAAAGAAGCCTGCTCAGCGGCTAACGGGAGAAAAATCCAACCGGCTCACACAGGAGGACACTGGGACTCCGGTTGGACCCGCCCCTGATCTACCCTCCTTTGACAGCGACGATGAAGGAGAGAACGATCCGATGGTGAGTCAACAAATCCCGTCTTTTTCACTGGCCGCCAAGCTTATAATCCCTAAATCTGGGGCACAAATGGACTTAAATGTGCTAATTGACACTGGATGCACCCGCTGCATCATTAGTCAGCAGTTTGCAATGAAAATGGGCATACGGGCAAAACAGCTTTCTGAACCGGTGAGGTTTGAGCAAGACGATGGCTCCCTGATGGGAGGGACTCTTGTCACACAATTAACTGAGCCCTTACACCTAGAAATAGGTGCACATTGGGAGTTTATTCACTTCCTGGTGGCTCCAAAAATGACTGAGGCAGTGGTCTTAGGGTTAGCCTGGTTAGACAAATGGAAACCATTCATCTGGTGGGAGAAAGGAATGAGAACCGTGAGACTCCCTATAGGGCCTAACCCCCCTCTTGAGTCAACGGACATTGCAGGGCACTTTAGGCCACCCAATGAGCGAGCGCACATGGCCACCTCACCGCCTCCGCGCGAACCAGTCATCCCCAATGAATACCGGGACCTGGCAGAGGTTTTTAGTGAAGAAGAATGTGATGTCCTACCCCCTCACAGACCCAATGACTGCTCCATCGAACTGGTGCCAGGAGCCAAGCTCCCACGACCGAGAATGTATGCCATGTCCCCCCTCGAAATGGAGGAGATGCAGCGTTACGTGAACAAAAACCCCTCGTTAGAAAAAAAAGATGGATCTCTTCATCTCTGTGTGGACTATAAGGGTCTCAATGCTGTAAGTGTGGAGAACAAATACCCACTCCCCCTCCTAAAGGACTTATTAACCCATCTGGCTAAGGGGAGTGTCTTCACTAAATTAGACCTGAGAGAGGCATATTACCGGGTGAGGATAAAAGAGGGGGACGAGTGGAAAACTGCCTTCAACTGTCCTATGGGGAGCTATCAGTTCAAAGTCATGCCATTTGGCCTTCAGGGGAGCCCCATCTGTGTTTATGCAATTGATTAATGAGGTACTACATGATCACTTGTACAAGGGGTTTTTGGTGTATCTTGATGATATCCTGATATATAGCACGAACATGACTGATCACATAAAGCTGGTAAGAGAAGTGTTAAAGAAACTATTAAATGCCAAGCTTTATGCCAAACTGTCGAAATGTGAATTTCACCAAACCCAATTGGACTATCTTGGATACAGAATTTCCAACGAGGGGATTGAAATGGACCCAGCCAAGGTGAGAACCATAATCGAATGGCAGCCCCCAAAGACTCGCAAACAGCTCCAGAGTTTTCTGGGATTTGCCAACTTTTATCGCCAATTTATCTCCTCTTTTGCCGAAATTGCCTTGCCTCTCACTGAACTACTCAAAACAGGCAAAGGGGGAGGAAAGCCACGGCCGGGCCAACCACTAGCATGGACAATGGGTTGTCAAACAGCTTTTGAGAACTTAAAAAGACTATTTGCCGCTGAACCTGCCCTAAAGCACCCCGACCAAGGAAAACCTTTAGTGATTCAGGCCGATGCCAGCGATGTGGCGGTTGGAGCTGTATTACTGCAAAAGAACAAAAATGGGATCCTGCAACCCTGCGCCTACACCTCTAAGAAATTTACTGAGAGAGAATGGAGATGGGCAATCTGGGAAAAAGAGGCCTTCGCTATTAGATGGGCATTATTAAACTGGCGGCACTATCTAGAAGGGAGCAAAGTACCATTTGAGGTATGGACAGATCACAAAAATCTAGAAGCACTGAAAACTCCCCGTAAGTTGTCCCCAAAACAAGTGCGGTGGGCACAATACTTTAACCGCTTCGACTTCACTCTAAAGTACATACCAGGGGGAAAAAACTTCTTAGCTGATGCGCTATCCCGACTACCCCAATACAAGAGCGAACAGGAAGAGGTCAATGAGGCAATCATCCCCAATCCGCAAATTGCCACTCAACTTATACCTCGCAGGGTCCCCAATCCTGATGACCCTGGAGCAAAGAAAATAAAATGAGAACTCCTCACCGATCAATGGTTCAAAGATAATCAGGCCTCCCTAACGTGCAGGGATGGTTTGGCTTACATGGGGGGAAAACTATATTTGCCAGAAGCCCTCCGTCTTAACGCTTTCAACCACAGCCATGATGTCAAACAGGCTGGACACTTCGGATATTTGAAAACCCTACACCTCACCCGCCGACAATTCTGGTGGCCGGGGCTAAAAAAGGATGTGGAAAACTATGTAAAAAGTTGTACTATATGTGCCACAATGAAAAGAATGCCAGGGAAAACCCCTGGACTACTGCAACCCGTGGCAGACCCTTCTCAACCATGGGAAGAAATAGCTATGGACTTTATAGTAGACCTACCTGAAAGTAGAGGAAACACTGTCATCTGGACTGTAATAGACCTGTTCTTGAAGCAGGCTCATTTCATCACCTGCAAAGGACTCCCATCTGCCCAACGACTGGCCAAATTGTTCCTGAAACATATCTACCGGCTGCATGACGCCCCTAAGCGGATAATTTCGGACAGGGGAGTGCAATTCACAGCGAAGTTTTGGAGGACTTTCCTTACATTAATTGGGTCATCTCAAGGTTTATCATCTGCTTTTCATCCGGCTACCAATGGGGCCGCGGAAGCCGCTAACAAAATGGTGGAGCAATATCTTAGGTGCTACGTTTCTTACCAACAGATGAACTGGACTGATCTTCTCCCTTTTGCGGAGGTGGCGTACAATAATTCTGTGCACAGCAGCACCGGTTACATGCCTTTCAGAGCGGCCACGGGAAAAGAGTTCAACCCAATACCTGAATATCCTCAGATGCCCTCCGCTTCCCAGACACTTGACCAGTGGGTGAAGGGGTGGGAAGAAGTTTGGAGAAACACAAAAGCTGCTTTAAAAAAGTCTTTTGAAACCTATAAAAAGCAGGCTGATAAAAAGAGGGCTCCCCAAAGAACATTCCAAGTTGGGGAAAAG
>NW_015388476.1:4872-6636 GCF_001527695.2 Protobothrops mucrosquamatus
CCAAGTTGATTGGAAGATGTGAACCATGACCCTACAATAAGGGAGTGGAAATGTTTGGAATGTTATCCGTACGGAAGAGAAGCAGATCTAAGCATTCCTCCATATTGTGCTGACGTATCTGTAACATTAATAAATGCTTTTAGGAGAAAATATGCCTGAAAGTCCTTTTTAGTGTTTTGTTAATCAGACATATGACAGTTTGATTACCCCAGCACCACGGTGTGTCTTGAGCACTTTGTTCTAAGAATTAAAAAAACCAATAAAATTTGTTTAAAAAAAAGCAGTAGAAGGAGCGGCTAAGCAAAGAGAGGAGGAAGAAATTAAAAACACATATGCAGAAGAAGGAGCAAGACCAAGAGACCAGAGACAGATAAGATCGACTAGAAGACTAAAACCTAGATATAACTGAAAAAGATGGAGGAGAGTGGGATTTTGTCAATAAATATAAATGGACTAAATTCTCCTTCAAAAAGGAGAAAAATCTTTTCACGGCTACAAAAGTTAAAAATGGATATAATTTGTCTTCAAGAAACACATATTAAGAGACAACATTACAAATTGTTAGAACAACCGAAAATTGGCAAACTTTACTTCGCATTAGCATCTCAAAAGAAAAGAGGAATAGCTTTATATATTAAAGAAAAGATGAAGCCCAAACAAATTTACGCAGATGAAGAGGGGAGATGGATCAAAAACAAATATTGATGGTAGCAATATATGCACCTAATGATAAAAAAGAGCAATTCTATCAAAAACTATATAAAAAAATATTAGATTTAAACTATCAAAATCTTTGTATAATGGGAGATTTTAATGCAATAATAGATGGAACTTTGGACTATAAAAGCGCCAAACAAGGGAGAAAAGGAGGAAATACATTACCTAAAACGTTCTTAAAAATGATAGAAGAACTCTGCATTCAAGATATATGGAGAGAAAAAAACCCAAAGAAATTGCAATACACATTTTATTCAAATAGACATAAATCATGGTCTAGAATCGATATGATATGGACATCTTTGGAATTGAAAACGATGATACAAGAAGTTGAGATAGAAACTAATGTTTGGGTAGACCATAACCCAATAAAAATGACTTGGAAAGGAACTAAAAAAAATCAAGATGGTCCTTGAATAAATCTACTGTATATTGAAAGAAAAAGAATTCTTACAACTAGCGAAAAAGGAAATGGAATTTTTCTTTAAAATAAACAAGAAAGTAGAAACATTGCTTCAAAATGTGTGGGACATGGCTAAAGCATATTTCAGAGGGTTGGCTATAACTTATATCACTAAAAAGAATAAAGAAAAGAAACAACTACAGTTAAAGTTGAAGGAAGAGCTCAGAAAGCTAGAATCAGAATTACAAATAGATCGGATTGTAATAAAACAAAAATTTTTCCTAGAACCTTGTCTGATCATAGTATGGTTTGGATGGAGATTGGTCAAAAAATAAAGAGGAAATCTTGGAGAATAAATGAAAATTTGTTTAACTATGAGGATAAGGTTAAGGCTTTGAAGGAATCTATGGAAGAGTTCTTTCAACTTAACATGCATAAGGAAACCTCTATAAATATTGTATGGGATGCTGGAAAGGCTTATCTAAGAGGAATACTAATTGCCATGAATAACGCCTATAAACGCAAGCAAGTTCAGACCAGATCTAACTTGGAAAAAGAAATTGGGTTGAAGGAAAAATTATTATTACAAAGACCAACAGATATTAATCTAAAAAACTCTATTAAAATGCTTAAAGATCAATTTA
>NW_015388476.1:10329-12462 GCF_001527695.2 Protobothrops mucrosquamatus
GAAGAGGGCGGCAGGGCGGTTATCTGATGACGCGATGAGTGAGGCATAGTAGTTAGTCCTAGCCTCCCTCAGCGCCACTAGGTAAGATCTAAGATGTATCTTTACCTGTGTTCGAGCGGATTCGGTTCGGCTGTCCCTCCAACTGCTCTCTAGGCGTCTTTTCCGACGTTTCATCTCTCTCAGCCCCTCGGTAAACCAATTATGAAATTCATCCAGGGAAACAGATGGCTTTAATATTCCTTGATGCACAAAAAGCATTTGACAACGTAAATTGGCAATTTATGTTTCAGCAGCTTGCAGAAATAG
Source organism: Protobothrops mucrosquamatus (assembly GCF_001527695.2). Classification (NCBI taxonomy): domain Eukaryota; kingdom Metazoa; phylum Chordata; class Lepidosauria; order Squamata; family Viperidae; genus Protobothrops; species Protobothrops mucrosquamatus. The sequence goes on from NW_015388476.1 coordinate 10,636, forward strand.
ACTTTGGAAAAAACTTTATAAATGCAATTCAAACAATTTATTGTAAACAGACTGCTAAAATAATTGTAAATGGAGACTATACAGAAAATTTCAACATTAAAAAGGGCACAAGACAGGGGTGTCCATTATCTCCATTACTATTTATACTAACATTGGAAGTATTGAATAGAAACATTAGACAAGATACAGAAATTAAAGGACTGGAGATAAAAGATGAAAAATATAAATTATAAGCATTTGCAGATGATTTGGTTTTTATACTGGAAGATCCATTGGAAAAAAGCACTAAACTTCTGGAGAAAATAGAAAAATTTGGAGAAGTGGCAGGCCTGACGATAAATAGAGAAAAGACTAAAATGTTGACAAAGAACTTAACAGAAAAACAAAAGAATCAAGTAATAATAAAAACAAATCTCCCAATAGTTAAAAAAGTCAAGTACTTGGGAATTTATTTAACAGCAAGATGTGTAACAGTAAAAGAAGATAATTATGCAAGACTGCTAAAACAAATAAAATTGGATTTGGAAAAGTGGAAGAACCTCCAACTTTCAATGTTGGAGAGAATAGCAACAGTGAAAATGAATATCTTACCAAAAATACTCTTTTTATTCCAAACAATCCCTGTAAGACTGGGAAAAGCCTTTTTTGATGAACTGAATACAATAATATTGAAATTTATCTGGCAAGGAAAAAAAGCTAGAATCAAAGTGAAAATGCTACAAGAAGCAAAAGACAGTGGAGGATTTGGACTGCCGGACTGGAGGTTATACTACCAAGCAACTTTTCTAACATGGCTTAAAGAATGGATAATGCTTAGAGATAAAAGACTACTGTACCTAGAGGGGCATGACCTGCAAATCGGTTGGCATGCCTTTCTGTGATATGGAAAGAATAAAATACATAGATACTTTGAAAACCATTTTATAAGAAATGCACTTCTTTCAGAATGGGAAAGAATAAAAGAAAAAAAATTATATTAAGATACCTGAATGGCTTTCAACAATGGAAGCTTTTGCTTACCCAAATTTAATTAACTATGATAAAGTTGTGACTTATAAAGATATTTTGGATAATGAAGGAAAATTGAAAGACAGACAAGAACTACAAGAACAAGGTATTGATTTAGCATGGTGGCCATATCTGCAAATTCAAACGAGATATGAAAAAGATGTTAAAACAACAGGATTTTATAAAGAACAGACTTTGATCAGATACTGTTAAAAACAGATGAAAAGTTGATTAAGAAACTCTATAGATTTCTGTTAAATTTAAAGATGGAGGAAGAACAAGTAAAAGAAACAATATAACGGGCAAAGAATTTTGGACATGGGATAACTTTTATCAATGGCTAGAAAAACAAGTCAGAGAGAAAGGAATGTGACATGTAATTTTGAATATATATTAGTAAGAAGAAGGCTACTGAGTGATTAATTAATACTGTTCATGATAATTAACTACATCTATTATTCTTAGATAAATACATGTACCCAGATAATATGCTGTTTGCTAAATATTGAAAATGTTACCTGGGAAAACCCCAACCCTAACCTAAACCCCAATCCTAATCCCAACCCCATTTTATCCCTAACCCTATTAAAACTAATAAAATTTATATATATATATAAATTTATATATATGTTTTCTGAGGTTTTCGCGGGTGTTTGTATGTAGGTCTTTAGTTATTCGGGTTTTCTCCCGCGTAGAATTAGAAGTTTCTTGGCGACGTTTCGACGAAGTCACATTCGTCATCTTCAGGCTGGTGTCTTCAGCTTCGTGCTTCTGGGAGTAGTGTGTGTGATCGCTGCTGTTTCTTCCTTTTAACTGCCA
>NW_015388476.1:15191-38312 GCF_001527695.2 Protobothrops mucrosquamatus
GCTTCTCTGATTATTCTGTTGTTAAAGTGTTCAGTTTTGGCAATAGTTCTGGTCTTTTTAAAGTCGATTTTATGTCCTGTGGCTTTAAGGTGTTGGACCAGGGAAGAAGTTGGTTCCTCTTTTCTGACTGAGTTCTTGTGTTCTTCAATGCGTGCATTTATTCTTCTGTTGGTTTGTCCGATGTATGTGGTGGGGCAGGTGGTGCATGGGATTTTATATACTCCTTGATTTTCTAACTCAATTTTGTCTTTGGGGTTTCTTAGGATGGTGGGGGAGCCTATAGGTGTGCCTTTCACCTGCTCATAAACAGCCCCTTGGAATGTAAAATACGTGGTAAGGCAAAATCCCACAAGCTGAGACAGCAGGAAGGGCACCACTCCCGGGACTCCCTCCGGACTGAAGATTTGATACAGCTTGTGGGATTTTGCCTTACCACGTATTTTACATTCCAAGGGGCTGTTTATGAGCAGGTGAAAGGCACACCTATGGGCTCCCCCATCTCTAGCGTTATAGCAGAGGCGGTCCTCCAGCGGCTGGAACGCGAGGCTATGGCCCAATACCGACCCAGATTTTGGGTACGGTATGTTGACGACACCTTTGTGGTCGTCAAACGGTCTCATAGAGCTGACTTTATGGGAATATTAAATTCCATTTATCCGGACATCAAATTTACTATGGAGGAGGAAGCTCAGGGCTCGCTAGCCTTTTTGAATGTGATGGTCCAACGACTGCCAGATGAAGCCATCAGTACCAAAGTCTACCGGAAGCCTACTCACACTGATCGCATCCTCCATTACAATAGCAATCATCCGGTTTCCCATAAAGTCAGCTGTATCAAGACGTTGTTCCAACGCATACACACGCACTGCAGCACAGCGAGGGCTAAGATTGAGGAGAGGAGGTACCTGTACCGAGTCTGCCGCTTGAATGGTTACCCTCTAAAATTTGTGAGGCGCCACAGTGGGATGTTAAAACCCCAGGATGGCCAACGAGAGAGAGAACTTAGCACACAAACCACACGCATAATGTTGCCATACATCCATAATGTATCGGAGGCTACGGCCAGACTGCTGGCCCCTTACAACGTGAAGGTGGCCCATAAGTCGGACCAAACGCTATGGTCAAAAATTATGCGCCCAAAGGACCCCCTCCCCACGGCGGAAAGATCAGCGGTGGTCTACAGAATTAATTGTATGGACTGTAGGAGCTACTACGTGGGGGAAACATCCAAAAGACTTAAGACCCATCTCCACGAACACAACTTGGCCATTAGAAGAGGTGAGCAATACTCGCAAATATGGTCTCACATGGCCGAGCAAGATCACCGCTTTGATTTTGAACATGCTCAGGTCCTTGCTACAGATGCCACCAAAAGTGGCCGGTTGCTGAAAGAAGCTTGGTTTTCGGACCAGGACTCTATTAACCGGCATGTGGACATATGCCAAGCACAACAGACTCTCAGAGCGTGGTACAATAACCGCCATAGTAGAGACCTGGGTCGCGGAAGGAATGTGCCTAAGACCACCACCCCCCAGGATGCGGGGGCCAATGCAACTGCCCAGGACGCCAAATACGCTGCACGGGAAGATCTTGCCTGCAACTGGCGGCAGCAAGCGGGTCAACATGTCCCTGGTGGTCCGGACACGAGGAGAAGGCCCCAGGGCAGGATAGAATGCCCTTCGGTAGCAGAGAAAAAGAAGGAGGAATTGAAGCATGGGTTGAGGGTGTGGGACGATTGCGAATGCATTGAGGAACGGAGCAGACTGCGAAGCGGAAGATTGAGAGACGTACGGACTGCTGCGGCTGGAAGAAGGGGGGGAGAGGGAGCGGATCGAGGCTCGACCGGGAACCTTCAAAAAGGGGAAACCGGCCATAGGATGGTGGAAGGCTCCCGCGGCCTCTGTAGGTCGGGTGAAGGACGTTACAGATGCACGAATGGGGGTGTGGGAGGAGTGGTGGAACAAGAAAATGGTTATGTGGGTGAGCGAGGGATAGATAGAGCCGAAACACGGGGGATGTTAGGTGAAGGATTACCATCACAACAAGAGTACTTGTTGGATAAAGAGGGTTTGAATGTAAGTGAGAGTGGGAAGAATGTGGCGTATGGATGTGAATGGAGGGGGTGGAGTAAATTGCGAGGCGAAAGAATAGGAGACGTATGGATTGCCGCGGCCGGAGGTGGGGGGGGAGTCGATCAGGATTCGGCTAGGAAACCCTGCAAAGGGGAAACCGATGGTAAGAGGATCGGAGGCCCCCAGAGGCTTCGTGGACGGGATGAAGTACAGTCAGAGGACCCGTTGAGTAAAGAGGGTTTGAATGAAGATGAGTGCTTGAAAAGTGGGGTGGATGGGTATGAATGGGGAATGCCCGACCGGCGAGGACACCCCCTCACCAGATTACGCACGGAAAGAGAGCTCCGAGGCGCAAGAGGACGACCCCTGATGATAGACGAGAGAGAAAAAGGGGGGGGACTTGAAGATAGATTCATGAGGTGTGACAGCAGTAGGAGGATGGAGGGGGGGAGCAATCGGTGTGATGGCATAGGGAGTGATCCAGCCGATACGGGCGAAAGGAAAAGGGGGGGAGAGGTTGACTGCAGCTGGATCAAACCCTGCAGGACCAATGGGCTTGAGGAGAAGGATGTGGAAGGCAAAACTGATGGAAGGTATGGGAAAGAACCCCCCGTTGCCTCTGGCAAGAATACCCAAGGACCGGATGGTGATAAACAGGAAAGGGAGGTAAAGAGCTTACACGCGGGTAGAAAGAAGGCACCCAGAGCGCAGGAGCGCAGGCACCTGGGCCTGATTACACGGTCGCGTAGCCGGATGCAAGCACTTGGAGGCGGCATACAAGCCCTCCCCGAAACCGCCTTATCAACCCTGATGATGTCGGGAGAGCCCGATGAAAGCTTGGTTGCCTGTATTTTAATCTTTTAATTGCTTTTAATCTTTTAATTGCTTTTAAATATTTTAAATTTCCTCTTGGTGGTCGTGAGTATTTTGTCTTGACATGAATACACCCAAGAGTCGAATTTTTAGTTCTATTACTAGTCATATATATTTAGTTCTATTACTAGTCATACATATTTGGGCCGACAGGGTGTTCAAAAAAAGCATTCATCCTCTTCCCCTGTCTCTTGTAGCTAACAAAGCGAGAAAGAGCCTGTGGCCTAGTGGCTAACACCTCTGCTTAACATGCAGACAGCCCAGGTTCGAATCTCAGAAGGGTATGTCTGGCTGATGAAACCAAATAAGGTTAGAAATAGCTATCCCAGTACTCCNATATATATATATATATATATATATATATATATATATATATATATATATATATATATATATATATATATATATAATATTGTCATGTCCTAAAAGTGGTACAATCTGTGAAAAGGTTGAAAAGCCCTGAGCTAGAGGTTTCATTCAGCCAGCCAAATCACCCGTGGCTGCTCCCGTGCTTTTCAAGGAAAAGAAAGATGTCTTAGATTATGCATGGATTTTAAATCTCACAACACTGTCAGCATGGAAAATACGTACCCCCTCCCCCTGATGAAGTACATGTTAGCCCACCTGGCTAAAGGAATTTTTTTTTACCAAGCTGGATTTAAGAGAGGCTTATTATCGGATCTGGATTAAGGAGGGGGATGAATGGAAAACAGCCTTTAATTGCCCTTTGGGGAGCTTCCAATTTAAGGTGATGCCTTTTGGACTGCAGGGGGCCCCTGCTGTGTTTATGCAATTGATAAATCAAGTGCTCCATGATCATTTATACAAGGGGGGTTGGGTCTATCTTGATGACATCCTTATTTACACTGAAACCATGTATGAACACATCAAATGGGTCCGTGAGGTGTTAAAAAGACTGTTAAAAGCTAAACTGTATGCAAAGCTGTCGAAGTGTGAATTTCACCAGACCCGCCTAGATTATCTAGGGTATCGGATTTCGAATGAGGGGGTAGAGATGGACCCCACCAAAGTAAAAGCAGTACTAGAATGGCACCCTCCACGCACCCGCAAACAGCTTCAAAGTTTTGGGGGGGTTTGCCAACTTTTACTGTCAATTTATTCCCTCTTTTGCAAAGATAGCCATGCCAATCACCAATTTACTCAAAACAGGAAAAGGAGGGGGGAAACCCCGACCTTGTCAGCCACTGCAATGGTCATTAGAGTGCCAGACAGCATTCAAAAAACTAAAAAGACTCTTTGCAGCTGAACCAGTCCTTAAGTACCCTGACCCTGAACAATTCATCATTCAAGCCGATGCAAGTGACATGGCCGTGGGTGCCGTTCTCTTACCCCCCCCCAAAAAAAAACCACAGAGGGGATTTACAACCCTGTGCTTACATTTCCCGAAAATTAACTGACACTGAGAGGAGGTGGGCAGTTTGGGAGAAAGAGGCTTTTGTAGTTCATTGGGCATTGCTGACATGGTGTCATTTCTTGGAAGGGGGAGAAATAACTTTTGAGGTATGGACTGATCACAAACATTTGGAGGCTCTGAAATCCCCCTGCAAATGATCTCCGAAGCAAGTTCAGTGGGCTCAGTACTTCAACCATTTTAATTTCACTCTAAAATATTTTCCTGGGGGTAAGAACATTTTGGCTGATGCCTTATCTAGGATGCCCCAGTTCAAGAGCCACCAAGAGTAAGTAATTAACTCCATTATTCCTCTTTCACAATCCGTTGCTCAAATAACAACCATATCACAGACACAGAGACCCCCTGCTGGTCCTGACGATCGCTCACTAAAGGAATTGAAGGAGAAGTTAGAGACTGATGCCTGGTTTAAAGATAACAGATCTATTTTAACCCTAAGAGGGGGACTCACTTGGAAGGGTTCTAAGTTATACCTCCCTGATGGCCTCAGACTCCAAGCATTGCAACGGAGTCATGACACTAAGCAAGCAGGGCACTTTGGATTTTTAAAGACATTGCATTTGGTGCGGAGGCAATATTGGTGGCCAGGAATGAAAAAAGACATTGAGAGTTATGTTAAGAGTTGTGCCACTTGTGCTGCCATGAAGAGGCATCCTGGAAAACCCCCAGGATTATTGCAACAAGTCGCTGATGTTATGGTTCCGGCTAATGAAACACTTCAAAGAACTTCCAGGCATGATTTCCCTAAAAGTCATTTATCGGTACAAAATGTCGGCACGGCATAACGAAGGTGTGAAGGTCAAAGGTTCCCTTCCTCTCTCTTTCCCGGGCTTTTCTCTCCTCCCTCTTCTGCTCTGCATTAACTCTAAAAATACCAGGCAGTTCTGCATATTGTCAAAGCAAGAATATGCAGTATTTGCAGCGTTGACATCTGAACCCTCTCAGCCTTGGGAGGAGATAGCAATGGATTTTATAGTGGAATTACCTGAGAGCAAGGGAAACACTGTAATATGGACTGTGATTGATCTGTTTTCCAAATAGGCACATTTCATCACTTGCTCATGACTTCCCTCTGCCCAGAAGCTAACCAAACTGTTTTTGAAACACATATATCGACTCCATGGTGCCCCAAAGAGGATTATTTCTGACAGAGGGGTCCAGTTTACTGCTAAATTCTGGAGGGAGTTTGTTAAACTGATTGGGTCCTCCCAGGGGCTTTCATCTGCTTTTCATCTGAATACTAATGGAGCTGCAGAGAAAGCTAACGCAATGGTGGAAACAGTACCTCTGATGCTATGTAAATTACAAGCAGACTAATTGGGCTGACCTCCTGCCTTTTGCAGAGGTAGCCTACAACAATACTGTGCACAGTAGCACTGGACTCACCTCGTTTAAAATAGTAATGGGTCCAGATTTTGTGCCCATGCCTGAGTATCCACAGGAGCCTCCTACTTCCCAGACTCTGGACCAGTGGGTGACATCCTTCCAGGGGGTTTGGGTGAATGTGAAGAAGGCATTGACCAAAGCTACCAAGGTTTACAAAGAGCAAGCAGAGAAATGACGCTCCCCTCAGAAACCTTTTCAAGTTGGACAATTAGTTTATCTTTCAATGAAATATTTAAGGTTAAAATTACCCAGTAGAAAATTGGGGCCAAAATTCCTTGGTCCTTTTCCTATCACTAAAATCATTAACCCTGTCACAGTGGAATTGAAACTACCATGATTGTTGGGGAAAGTTCGCCCTGTGTTTCATTGCAGTCTATTGAAACCTGTGTCAGAATCCTCTTTGAGACCTGTCCCAAAGAAGCCGCCGGGTCCAATAGTGGTGGAGGAGGAGACACATTATGAAATAAAAGGTATTCTCGATTCTAGGTTGTACAAGGTAAAGTTACAATACCTTGTTCAGTGGAAAGGTTACCCCCTTTCAGAAGCTACATGGGTAAAATGTACAAATGGGAATGCAGATAGATTGATAAAGAGGTTTTACAATAAACACCCTCACAAGCCTCGAGGGAATGCTTAATCTGCTTTTTCTTTTCCCTGCAGGAGACTCTTTCTTTCTGATGGGGAGCCGACTGTCAACTTTAAAAATAAGCATGGCTGTAGCCATCTTCCCTATTCATTTTCAGTTGACACATAGCAAGGAGGGAGGGGGGATTGCCAGGTGCTTTGCCAGTCTAAATAAACTTTTATCCCGTTGGAACCAAGGTCATCAGCTGCTCCCGAGACTGCAGGCTGGGTGTTGTGTAAAAAGCCCACCAAGAAGATGTACTGTATTGGGGAACGTAGTTCTATGCATATCCTTAGGGGTAGGATTTCTTAACTTTGAATTGGGGAATTGTTACGTGTGCCTTCAGACTTGGTTTCACTTTTTACGTGCCGATACTTTGTAACTAATAAACATGTTATTTGAGGAATTTGCAAGCCTCGGAGTTCTGCTTTATTTGTCTCTGTCTGTCGGAACCATGACAGGCAGTCAATTTGCCTCCAGGTTCTAGAGGGGCCTGTTTCAACTGTTCAGTGTTTAAGTTTGCTTAATTTCAGCAAACCACCCAGCTACGAATGATGAGGCAGAAAAGACTAATCAAATGCTCCAATAATATTTAAGATGCTACTGCACCTACAGCCAAGGAAAGTGGCCCTCATTACTCCCATTGCCATAATTTTCATATAATAACTCTCTTCATACATCGATTGCTATGACCCCCCCTATCAAGCCTTCTATGGTACACACCCCAGACTTTTACCAGAGAACAGAGAACAAAGCAGAAGTGCTCCATCCCAGGAGCTATGGATTTTTTACAAGAACAGTGTCAACCACCTGACTAGTGAACTTAAAATCAAGGAATCTTCAAAGCTTTGGAATGCCATAAAATATTATTGAGCACACATCTCAGAACTGAAGAAGCAAAACCAGCTCTGATTTTCCCGTGCGAAAATCTGCCTAATTTTCATAATTCCCACCCACCAAGTGTTCACATTGCCCAATCATACTTTTTTGGTTTGTTATGAGAACAGTTCACTTCTCCGTCAGACACCTGCGTTAGTGACTTTGGCATTCTTGTAGGCTCTCACAGTCCGTGGATGGCTTCTTAGATTCCCGCTTCCTTTCCATGCTTCCTACCCCTCCCCCCTGTTTCCATGGCAAGTTGAGTAGCAATAGAAGTTAGCAGGCATCTTAGCAATTCAAGCTTGACATGCCGGTCCCCTGAAAGAACAGTAAACATAGGAAAACAGTAAACACAATTAACTAGACATTCAAACATCATCCCCTTGGATGTTGAGGGTATTTATCATGAAACTTTCTTATTAATCTGTCAGCCTTAACATCATGAGCTCTTGAGACTTCTGGTTGGTGTCATGACAGCACAGATGAAAGAAACTGGGGGGGGTCTGGTTTCCTAGTCTGATTTTGCTCCGTCCGGAGACCCTAAGGCAGTGATGGTGAACCTTTTAGAGACTGAGTGCCCAAACTGCAACCCAAAACACATTTATCACCAGGTGCCGGGTGGGCGTGGCTGCAGTGGGCGTGGCTGGGGTCGGCGTGGCCACCTCGAAGTTGCTTGTGGGGAGGGATGCCTGTGGGGGCCGGGCAGGGTTGTGGGAGATCCAGGGGGTCTCTGGTGGGTTGGGCAGTGGGCAGGAGGCTCATCCCGCGGGGTGAGGCGAGGCGAGGGCAGGGGTGGCAGCTGCCTAACACCATCAGCCCCTGCACACAGAGGCCAGCGAGTGCATGGGGGCTGACGGTGTCCGTCAGCAGCCGCAGCCTGCTGGCCCCTCAACCGGCGCACTCTGGGGCTCTGCAGCCCACTGCGAATACCGGGCCAGCCCTCCAGCAGCAGGCAGAGTAGGGGAGGGGGGAGGCGTGTGATGCAGAATGCCAGACGCACCTACTCCGTCCCATCTGTTTTTGCTTGCGGTTGGAGAGCAGGTCACTGCTGGTCATGTCCTTGGCCCCCTCGCAGATCTTGCCCTTGGCCCGCACATGGAGCCTGTTCCCCTTAGCCCTGCCTCAGGCCACCACTGCCAGCAGCTCATGCAAGTCCATTAGGCTGCCGCTGCCACCCGGAGCACCTGGCCCGCCCAGCACAAAGGAGGCGAAATGGCTGGCTAGCAAGCTCAAGTAGAGGTGGTAGAGCATGCCCATGCCCAGCAAGCCAAAGGCCACCCCAAGCAGGGAAAGCCGGATCCCCATCGGCACCATGGTCCCCCAGTCCCAGCTAGGATTGCATGCCTCCCCCCATCTCTGCTGGGCCTGGGCGGCCATGACGCCAATGGGGATTCACCTTTCCCCGCCTGGGGTGGCCTTTTGCCTGCTGGCCCTGGGCGTGCTCTACCACCTCTACGCGGGGCTTCCTAGTCAACCGCTTCACCTCCTTCGTGCTGGGTGGGCCTGCAGCTCTGGGTGGCGGCCTAATGGACCTGCGCAAGCAGCTGGCAGCCGTGGTAGGTACTGAGGTGTGCAAGGTGAATGCGCTCCACCTGTGGGCCAAGGGCAAGACCCTCAAGGGGGCTGAGATGACCAGTGGTGACCTGCTCTCCAACCAAAAAGAGATGGGATGGAGTAGGCGTGTCCGGCAGTCTGCATCACATGCTCCCCCAACTCCATGTGCTGCCGGTGCCACCGCAGTGCTGCTGCTAGAGGGCCAGGCCGGTATTCACAGTGGGCTACGCAACCCCTGCTGCTGGATGCCGTCGGCCCCCATGCACTCACCGCCTCCTGTGCGTGCGCCTTGGTGGCTGCCGGGCTGGGCAGGGCAAGGGCAGTGGGGGCCAGTCCCTCACCATCTCCAGGCATCCCTGGGGGGCCAATGCTGCTTGGTTGCTCACTTACTGCCCTGTCGCTTCCAAACGCTTCCAAAAGCCATTTGCTTGCGGGTCTAGGACCAGAAGGCTCCTACCCTTGGCCATGCCTCCTTCTTGAGTCTCCCACTTCTGCCCATTTGCCTACAGTGTTCCTCCTCGGCTGGCCCATCCCCGCCCATTCTCCCTGGCCAATGGGCCCCATGCCCTCTGCCTCGCACCCTTCGGCCTGGCCCATTCTCCGAAGCCGCCTTTGTCCTGGGCTTTTGGCCACAGTTTGCCACCAGCCAATCAGATGGATGGCAGGCAGCAGCCATGGTGCTGTGGGTGCAGCGGGCAATTGCCAATAGGTGATTGCAGGGCCTTTAGGAGGGGTGCGCCTTTTGTCATTGAAGTGGGGGCATGGGGGGCATGTCAGGGTGTTAGTTGGTTATCTCCCAAAGATTCCCTAACTTTAAAACAGCTCTTGGGTGGCAACAGTAACTCAGCACGAGGGGCTCAGGAGAAAGAGGTGCTGGCAATGCTAACTCCCAAGAATCAGGGGCTCAGAGGCGGCTACAAGCAGGGGAGGCGGGGGGGGGGCAAAGAAAGGAAATCAAACCTGATTGACAGGGAGCATAGTAACCCTGCCCCTACTCCACAGAGGGCAGATCCCCATCATCCCGGCCCAGCAGGGGTCTTCCTGCCACACCGTTGCAGACAAAGGGGGGCTCCAGTGAGGAGGAGGAGGTAGAGGAAGAGGGTTTAAGCAAGCTTAGCAACTGGAGTGGGGATCCCCCCCAAAACAAACGTGCTTTGTGGCTAACCTCGCAGCATGACAGAAGAGACCAAAACCTGCTGCAACCACCCAGCAGATGGGGGAATAAAAACCAAACAGCCCCCCCCCCAATCCTCAACAGAAATGCTCACGACAACGAAAGCCCCAGACAGGGGGAAGAGCTCTCTCAGCTGATGGCTTGGGGGGGAAGGGGGCAGCTACACTCCCTCCCAAATGCTGCCCTCTCACAAAAGCAGGATGAAAACTTCAAAAAGCGACAAGGAAAAAAAGTTAAAACAGAAGAGTGTCTCACGATGGTTTTCTTCCCCATTTCTTTCTAGCTGCAGTTTAAATATGTAAAGACCACAAAAGAAAAAACTTGGCTTTCTCTTGTTTTAATTCAGAAGGATTGGGGGGGGTTTGTTTCAAAGGAAGGGAAAGAGAGGGGCTGGGGGAGCGCGGCATGCGAATCCGAGTACTCTAAGGGCTTTTCCAGTTGCCTAGCAAGGTGTCAAAAACTTGATGACCCCCGCCCAAAAAGGAAAAAAATGATAAAGTACAGTAGTCCTCGACTTACAACAGTTCGCTTAGTGACTGTTCGAAGTGACAACGGCACTGAAAAAAGTGACTTATGACCATTTTTCACACTGTGGCACACGCCCACCCCTCACCACTGACACTCCACATCGTCTTGCACGCACGTCCCGGGGACGCATGCGGGACGATGTGGGGCAGCAATGGCAAAGGGTTGGTGAATGCCAGAGCCCGCCTTCCCCTGCCGCCGCCCCCACCAACGTTAGGATGGGTGGCACAGCTTCGCTTCCGGAGCTGATGCCGGCTGGCCTGATGATGCAGGGATTGCTGCTGTCAACGCTGCCGCCTCCTGTCCAGCCCCACGTGTTGCCCAGGTGCTGCTACCCCACAAGGCTGGGCAGCTGGTGTGTGAGCTCTGCTGCCTCGTTGGGGCTGGCTGCAGCTAGCGAGCAGCCGAGGCGGCTCCGGACACCCGGCCGCCCCTCCTCCTCCCCTGTGTGGCCGGCCGGTTGAGGGGCTCAGAGCAGCAGCCACTGAAACTCACCACTGGTCGCTTCCAAAGGCCATGTGCTTGCTCACTCACTCGCTGTCTGCACCATTGCTTCCAAATGCTGCTCACTCACTCTCCCGCCAAAACCTGCTCCTTTTATAGGTTTCCCTCTCCCTGCCCAGCTCTTGCAGCTGTTCCCAGAGTTTGCATGCATGGAGAGGGGTAGGGGGAGCAGCCCAGCCCCGTGTCCCTCTGTTTGGGGCGACGGTGCGCGTGCCCACAGAGAGGGCTCTGAGTGCCACCTCTGGCACGCGTGCCATAGGTTTGCCACCACTGACCTATAACATGTGTCAATAAGGGAAGAGTTTCTTGACTACATTGGTAATAGGGGCACTGTGATGGTCTAAATCAGGGGTGTCAAACTCGCAACGTCACGTGACGTGTCGTAACGTATTGTGACTTTTTTGACATTGCCAGCAATGGGGTGGGCATGGTTTTGCTATGATGCATCCAGCCCGCGGGCCGGCAGTTTGACACCCCTGGTCTAAATAGTGCTTGTGCTACATGGACAGGACTCTTTGTCAAATGCTTCTTTGAGGCTGAGCATATACCCAGAGAAGCAGATGCTCAAGTGACAAGCCATAATGAGTACATTTCCCCAGAATTTCTTGTTGTCATGAAGGTTGAAATTTCTGTATTAACACTAATAGAATCAGTACAGATGGCAAAAAGTGGCATTTGAGCCAATACATAAATATTAGCAGCCATCACCACTTTTTGTGGTCCTGCTTCCCTTCAATAGATGTTCCACCCCAATTATCTCTTTTGTAGTATTTCCCACAGCTTTTTCTGCCCCTATTTTGTTGTTGTTTGTTTGTTTCATGAAGCCAAACCACTGAACTAAATCTTTCAGAGCTGCTGGAGCACGGGGGAACTGCCAGAGGACTGGAAAAGAGCTAATGTCCCAATTTCCAAAAAGGGGAAAAAACTGGAACCAAGAAACTACAGACCAAACAACTTCATATCAATACCTGGGAAAATCCTGGAAAAGATAAGTAGCGGATTTGTTAGCACCTAAAAATGACCAAGGTGATTGCTGGAAACCAGCATGGGTTAATTAAAAACAGATTGTGCCAAACAAACTGTCAGAGGAAATCAGCCCGGATCCCCAGCTGGGAGGAGCAGACTCACAGCAGAGAAATGAAGGATGAAGACAGCAGCTCAAAAAGAAGGTTTAATTTATTTATTTATTTATTTATTAATTACATTTATATCCCGCCCTTCTCCTTACGGACTCAGGGCGGCTGACAATCAGATAAAAAAACACACACATTATACACCTATTAAAATTGATTAAAAAGAAATATTTAAACTCGTCAAATTTAAAAATAAATAAAACCCCTTTAAAATCCCTTAGGCCAGTCCCGCAAGCTGGAACAACCACGTCTTGAGGGCGCGGCGGAAGGAAGGGAGATCAGGGATCACCCTGATCTCTGGGGGCAGTTCNCCACTCTGTGGGAGCGTACAGGTCGGTGGGAGGGAATCTGTGGCAGGAGGCGGTCTCGAAGATAGCCAGGTCCGATGCCATGGAGCGCTTTAAAGATAATAGTCAGCACCTTGAAGCGCACCCGGAAGGCCACCGGCAGCCAATGCAGCTCGCGCAAAAGCGGCGTAACGTGGGAGCGACGAGTCCCTCCCAACACCGCTCGCGCGGCAGCAGAAGCAACAATGGCACATGGTTCTGGGACAGCTGACAACTTGATTGGGTGAGCATAAGGATTTTTATACAGCTTTACAGCATGTCTTAATTCAGAAGCTTGTTTTGTGTGCTTTTGTTATTAGAATATTTTAGTCTGTTTCACAAAGGCTAGCAATGGGACTAAAATGTTGGCTTCCATGGGTTCGAATTCTGTAAATAAAGGTAATTAGTTTTTTACCCCCTTATCTTGGGTCTGTCTATGGCTTTTAGCAAGTTTGCTTTGTAGATAGACAGGCTTAATTTAATGTTTCCACTTTTTGCAATTGTTTAAGCTGAGGCATGCAGCTAGTTTGCCCGCTGCTATTATTTGACAGCTTAGAGAGAGAGAAAAAGCCAGAGCTAGTGTTCTTTTATTCTGGGCAGCATTTGTGTGCCTTTCTTGCTTTGTGCTTGATTCCTATGTCTTTATAGGTACAGTGAAGGGACTGGGGGGGTGCATTCTTACTACAATATTCCTACTTTGTGCCAAGAAAGTATGGGGGTGAGCTGGTTGGTACCCATACTTTTGTTGGCACAATATCAAGGATTAATTTGATACTTTTTATCAATTTGACACATCATCAAGGAAACTTGATGAGTGCTTTTGTTAGGGTACCGGGGTGTAGAGAAGCAAGCTTTTAAATTGCTGATGCAAAGAAAGGGGGAGACATTGATAGAGGCAGCAGAAGAGGGTCCCCACAATGATGAATGCAATTGCCCCTAAAAAGAGGGTTTTCAGCCAATGTAGATCAGGTAACCAGGACAAGAGGTTAGATAAATCAAATGGAATTTTTTCATACCCAATTCCTTGTGTCAATTCTTTAGTTGCTTGATGCCACTTTCTATGAGCTGGGATTCTTCTGAAAGATTGAAACAGGAAAGCCATTTGAATTCTTCACAGCCATGATTGTGTTGCAATAATAAGTAGTCAATGGCTGCCCGATTTTCAAGGGTTGCTTTTCTCACTTGCCTCAGCTCATGGTTTAATGTATCCAGCACCTGGGAGGTAGAGTTGAAGATTTTAACCAAGACACAAGCCAAACTATTGATATTTCTTGAGTTTCTAACTGCCAGTCCTGGGACTCCAACCAGAGAAGTTGCTAATGCTATGTATTCGGTTTTACTGAGTAGTACTATATGGGAATCACAATCGGATGTCAGGAGTTTGAGATCCCTTTTCTGCCTCCTCGTAACTGAGGGCATAAAAACAGTTAACCACCCTAGGGTGCATGGGCCCCCTGTTGAGTTTGCAAGGAGATAGGAATAGGCTGAGGTGCCACAGAGCAGAAACCAACCTAAAGGGAGTTTAATGTGACTGTAGGTGAAGGGAATGGTTTCAGTGGAGTTGCATGCTAGAGTCAAATTGTTTAAGTTGAGGCATTCTAATGTCTTAGGGCCTGGACAACCCTTTATCACAAAGCAGGTGGTGGCACTTGTTATGTTTGCTGTGTGTAACCTGAACATAATCTCATCCTTTCTATCTGTATTTGGCCCCCAATTGAAAATGCTGGAATAGGTGACTGAGAAAGGGACGTTTTTAAATATAGTGTGATTCTGGATGGCTTGAGGGCTTGCTGCTACTCCTATAAGGCAGGTGGCAAGAATGTCTTTAACAGATTTCCCTCCAGACAAGCAGAAGTCAGTGGTGTTCAGTATCTCTTTGGCCAAATATTCCCAAATATTACCTTACTCTGACAGTAAGTTGGTCTCTAAGAAGCAGTCAGTTTTTACAATTATAAAGAAGAAAAGACACATTTTTACAAAAACCCTCCATTTCCCCCCATAGTTTTCCCACTTAGTTTCTCTTGTTGTCAAAGAGAACCTCCAAGGTTCATTCATCAGTTTCTGGGTTTTTTCGAAGTTTTATGGGCGGAACCTTTGGTGGTATGCTGAGATCACTGCTGTAGTCGTTGATGGCTGGATTTATGTGGGACCAGTGTATCCAGGCAGCGTGTTCTGCTACCTTTATGGCATGATGAACAGGATCTGGAAGGGTCCTTTCCACTTGGGTTGCAGTGGTGAAGTTCGGGTAAATGGCTTTATGCAAACCCAGTCTCCTGGCTTGAATGGATGGAGGGCTTCTTCCAATGGCAGTGTTTGGGTCAGGGCACTTTGTCTCCACAGAGTCTGAAGTCTTTGGTGCAGGGCTGTGAGATAAGAAGAAAGAACCACATCCCCCTTTCTAAACTTAGGGAGTGGGGGTCCAGACCCTTTAGAGTGTCAGGAGGGCAGCCAAAGAGCAACTCGAAGGGAACTATGCCCATATCCCAATGGGGCCTTGTTCTAATGTAGAACAGGGCAATGGGTAGGGCTTGGGGCCATGTTAGTCATGTTTCCTGACAGAGTTTGCCCAGTAGGGTCTTGACCTCTTTATTTGCCCTCTCAGTTCCACCAGAAGAGGTTAAAGAATATGGTACATGAAGGTTCTATGTGATGCCAAGAGCTTGGAGTATATGGGTGATAACTTGTGACACAAAGTATCTTCCTCTGTCCATATCTAGGGTACTGGGTACTCCAAACCTAGGCACAATATCTCCAAGGAGGTGTCTAGCTGTTTCTAGTGCTGTGGCATGGTGGCAGGGAAAGGCTTCCACCCAGTGTGTCAATTGATCTCTACATACCAGGGCATATTGGTACCCATTTGCTCTAGGCAACTGAATGTAGTCCAGTTGTAAGTTTTTGAAGGGTCATTGTGCCCATGGCCTTCCCCCCACATGAATAATCTTCCTAGAGGTGGCATTATTGGCTTGGCAGGTTTTTGCCATGCGTGTGGCCTCACTATAGGCCCCTGGCACATACCAGACCCCTCTGATAGCATCCACCATGGCTTGGCTCCTGCAGTGGCCTTTTGTAGCTTTTGGCATATGAGCCATAGGAGGTGACGGTGGGGCTATGGGTCTCCTATCTGGGACTCTCCATAACCCTTCGCAAAAAAACACTTTAAAATTCTTTTCCCACTGTTCCACTTCTTTTTCCTCTAGGAAATCTTTGTAGGGGATTTCTGTGTTAATTCTTACAGCTGGAGCTATTATGTATATGGGGAGAGGTTGAGTGGCCACCCATTTTGCAGTTAGCTTTGCATATTGGTTGCCTTTTGTGATCTGTGAATTGTCTTTCTGGTGTGCCCTACAGTGAATGACAGCTATGGCTGAAGGCTGCCAATAATCTGGAGATAGCTGTCAATAATCTGGAGACTAGTGTTGCGTGAGTGATGGGCTTCCCTGATGAGGCCAGGAATCCCTGTTACTTCCACAGGGCTCCAGTAGCATGGCATACTCCGAATGCATACCTGGAGTCTGTATAGACATTGGTAGATAGGCCCCTCGCGGCTTCACACGCTTGAATTAAAGCTGCGAGTTCAGCTGCCTGAGCGCTATAGGAAGACAGGAGCGGAGCGGCCCATATAACCTCATGGAGGGAGACTAATGCTGCCCCTGACACCCTGGCTCCCTTGTATATGTAAGAGGACCCATCAGTGAAAAGCTTGAGGTCAGGATTCTGCAAGGGGGCATCAGTTAGGTCTGGTCGGGGCAATTCAGCATCCTGAACAAGGTGTAGACAGTCATGTATGATGTCCTCTGATTGGTCAGTTGGTCAGAGATTGTCCTAGAGATCCTAACGATTGATCACCCTCCCCCCTCATTTTTAGTTTAAAGCCCTCCTGATAAGTTGAGCCAGTCATTTTCCGAAAACATTCTTCCCGGTTCTTGTGAGGTGCAGCCCATCCCTTGCCAAAAGCCCTTCATGGAGGTAATGCAGACCATGGTCTAGGAATCCAAAGTTCTCTTGACGGCACCAACCCTTGAGCCAATGGTTCACTTCTACAATCCTTTGTTTTCTTATTGGATGTTGACCTATTGTTGGAGGTATAGATGAAAACACCACTTGTGCTCCTAACTGCATGACTTTCTTGCCTAGCTGTTCGTAATCTCTTGATATTGTTTTTAGGTTCATTCTTGTGTTGTTGATCCCTATGTGAAGGAGGAGAAAGGGGTAATGAACTGTGGGCTTGATTATTTTAATAAGGCTTTCAGTTACATCTTTGATTTTTGCTCCAGGAAGGCAACATACTTCCCTAGATTGAATATCTGGTGTGCAAACTGCTGGTTCTGTTCCCCTGAGAATTGAATCTATACCACTCACCTTTTTCTTTTCTTTTTTAAAAAAGTTTTTTTTTAACACAGTTCAATAATAATTATTCAACAAAAACGTGTTGTCTGAGTATCTTATTCACTAATACAAATTAAATTCCTAATCCCTAAATCTTTTCTCTAACCATTGATAAAATAGGTCCCAAGTTTGAAAATATTCTGTTTCTTCTTTTTCTTTCAACCTTAAAGTAAGTCTGTCCATTTCCTCACAGTCTAGTATTTTTTTTATTATTTCTTCTTCTGGTGGTATTTCTTTGTTCTTCCAGTATTGTGCAAATATAATTCTTGCCGCTGTTATCACATGTAGAATCAAATATGTACTTTGCTTATCAAGTTTTTCTGGCATTATACCTAGTTAAAAAAAACAGGTTTATAGACTCTATGTGTTTCTCTAACATTTTTTCTAACCAAGTGTGGATTATTGTCCAATATCTCCTTGCTTTAACACATGTCCACCACATATGATAATAAGTACCTGGTTTGTGTTTACATTTCCAACAGTTCTCTGACATGTTTTTAAACATTTTTGCTAATCTTGTTGGTGGCAAATGCCATCTATAAAACATTTTATATAAGTTTTCTTTGTATGAAGCTGACATTGTCAATTTATAGTTTCTTTCCCACAAACTTTGCCACTTTTCTATGTCTATATTATATCCAAAATTCTTTGCCCATACTATCATTGTCTCTTTTACTTGTTCATCTTCCATTTTGAAATTTAATAAGAAATTGTACATTTTTTTAAATTAACTTTTCATCAGAAGTTAAAATGTCTGATCAAACATAGTCTGTTCTTTGTAAAATCCATACTGTTTAATATCTTTATCATATCTGTGCATTTGTAAATGTGACCACCATGTTAAATTGATGCCCTGATTTTCTATCTCTTGCCTGGATTTTAAGTTCCCTTCAGAATTTAGAATATCTTTGTATGTCCATATTTTATCGAGACTGACTAGATTTGGATGTACGAATGCTTCCATTGTTGAAAGCCATCCTGGAATTTTCAAATAAATTTTACATTTTATTTTTCCCCAAGTTAATAATAATGCATTTCTAATGTAGTGGTTTTGGAAGTATTTATGTATTTTATTTTTTCCCATACCATAGAAAGGCATGCCAACCAAGTTGCAGGTCATGTCTCTCCAGATACAGCAATCTTTTATTTTTAAGAGTTATCCATTCTTTTATCCATGTTAACACTGATGCTTGATAATATAAAACCCAATCTGGCAAGCTAAAGCCTCCATTTCCCTTGGCTTCTTGTAACATTTTCAATTTAATTCTAGCTTTCTTTCCTTGCCAGATAAATTTTTGAATTAGAGAGTTTAAATCTTCAAAGAATTTTTTCTCCAGTTTTATAGGTATCATTTGAAATAAAAATAATATTTTTGGTAATATATTCATTTTCACCGTAGCAATTCTTCCTAACATTGAGAGTTGAAGATTCTTCCATTTTTCCAAATCAAGCTTTATTTGGTTTAACAATTTAATGTAATTATCTTCTTTTATTGTTGAACATCTTGCTGTCAAATATATTCCCAAATATTTGACCTTTTTGACTATTTGCAATTCTATTTTTTCTGATAATTGCTTTTTTTATCTGTAAAATTTTTAACTAGTTTTAATTAGTTTTTTCTCTATTTATCTTTAATCCTGCTATCTCTCCAAATTGTTCTATCTTTTCCAACAGTTTAGGAATCGTCTCTAAAGGTTCCTCTAGAATGAATACCAAATCATCTGCAAATGCTTGCAGTTTGTAGGTTTCACCTTTTATTTTCAATCCTTTAATTTCTGGATCTTGCCTAATGTTTCTATTTAAAACTTCCAAAGTTAAGATAAATAGCAATGGGGATAATGGACATCCTTGTCTTGTGCCTTTTTGTATATCAAAATTCTCTGTGTAATCCCCAATTACAATTACTTTTGCTGATTGTTTCTGATATATTGTCTGAATCGTATTTATAAAGTTTTGACCAAAGTCCATTGTTTTTAGTTGTTGAATCATAAATTGCCAAGAAACATTATCAAATGCCTTTTGGCCGTCTAAAAATACTAGTGCCAGTTGTTTCCCTGGATGAAGTTCATAATATTCCAATATATCTAATATTACCCTCAAATGATTTTTTATTTGTCTCTTTGGCAAAAATCCATTTTGATCTGGGTGTATAAATTCAGTCAAAAATCTTTTCAGCCTCTCAGCTATTATTGAAGTGAAGATTTTATAGTCCACATTCAGTAGTGATATCAGTCTATAGTTTTTGATCTGTGTCAGATCTGAGTCGTCTTTTGGTATCAAAGTAACATTAGCTTCTGTCCATGTATTTGGGATTTTTGCCTCCAATAAAAGTTCATTACATACATTTTTCAATGGTGAACTTAATATATCTTGTAAATATTTATAAAAGTCTGCCGGGAGTCCATCTGGTCCCGGTGTTTTTTCATTTTTTTGTCTTTTTATTGCCTCTGTCAATTCCATCATTGTTATTTTTTCATTTAACATAGTCTTAAAGTTTTCTGGAATTTTTGGTAAATTATTTTCTTCTATATATTGAGTCATTTTCTCCCATGAAGTTTCTTCCTTGTCATACAGTTTCTCATAGTATTCTTTAATTATCTTTTTATTGCTTCATTTTTAAATTGTAAACAGCCCTTTTCATCTACTAAATTGTTTATCAATTTTTTTCTCCTTCTGTTTTTTAAGTTTATAAGCTAACCATCTTCCTGGTTTGTTTGCATTTTCAAAAAGGT
Source organism: Protobothrops mucrosquamatus (assembly GCF_001527695.2). Taxonomy (NCBI): domain Eukaryota; kingdom Metazoa; phylum Chordata; class Lepidosauria; order Squamata; family Viperidae; genus Protobothrops; species Protobothrops mucrosquamatus. The sequence continues at coordinate 34,793 of NW_015388476.1, forward strand.
TTTGCTTTGCCCTTTTAATTTGTTGTGCCAATTTTTCTGATTCTATTAAATTTAATTTATGTTTTATTATTTCCATTTGTCTTTTCAATATTTTCTTTTGTGGGTTTATTTGTAGTTCAAGTTCTAATTTTTTAAATTGTTCTCTTAACACCTGACATTGTTGTCTCTTTTCTTTATTTTTTTTCGCCATGTATGTTATCGCTACACCTCGAAAATATGCTTTGGCTGCACCCCATACATTTTGTAATGTTGTATCTTCTTTTTTATTTTCTTTGAGGAAAAAATCCATTTCTTTTGTTGCTAAGTCTATAAATTATTTCTCTTTTAATATAGATTGATTCAAAGTTCATCTTAATTTTTTCTGCATTCCTTTCCACACCATTTTTAAGGGGTTATGATCTGCCCAAGTACCTAATTCTATTTCAATTTCCTGCATATTAACCCTTAATTCAGGCATCATCCAAATCATATCATTTCTGGACCAAGATTTATGACTATTAGAATAAAATGTGTATTGTGATTTTCCTGGGTTCGTTTCTCTCCAGATATCTTGTATACCAATTTCCTCTATCATATTGAAAAAAGTCTTAGGTAATCTTTTTCTTCCTTGTTTCCCTGATTTACTACTTTTATGGTCTAATGTCCCATCTACTATTGCATTGAAATCCCCAATTAAGCATATACAGTATTTTGATATTCCATTTCTACTATTTTTCTGTGAAGGTTTTGATAAAATTCTTCTTGTTTATTATTTAGTGCATATATTGCTATCAAAAGTATCTGTTTTTGATTTAAAAATATTTCTACCATTAATATTCTTCCTTCTTCATCTGCATAAATCATTTTGGAACCTATTGTCTCTTTGACATATATAACTATCCTCTTTTTTTGTTGAGCTGATGTATAATAAGGTTTTCCAAGTTTTGGATTTTCCAAAAATTTATGATGTGTTTTTTTATGTGTGTCTCTTGCAAACAAATTATATCAATGTTTAATTTCTGTAGTTGTTTGAAAATTCTTTTCCTTTTTGATGGGGAATTCAATCCATTTATATTCACTGAAAAAAATCCATTTTCCTTCTCCATTTTGGTTTACTTATATTTAGGTCTTGTTGATCTCGTAATCCTCTGCTCCTTTACTATTCCCTCATCTTCTTGTTTCATCTTCTCTTTTTCCTCTTCCACCTGTGTAATTGTTTCCTCTATTGTTTGTTCTGCCTGTTTCTGGCTTTTTCCATCCTCTTGTTGATATTGTGTTCTTTCTCCCAGAAATTGTCTATATCTTTCATCAAAATCCTCTGCCTTCCACACTGAGTCCAAACGATATCTTGTGTTATTCCAATTGATTAAAATCTCTTCTGGCATCAGCCATCTAAAATTTAACCCCTTTTGCAATCAGCTTTGTAGTCAAGAAATGATATTGTCTTCGAGTATCCCTTACTCTCTTGGGAATCTGTTTCAGCACTACTATTTCTTTATCTTTATATTGTAATGGATCATCTCTAACTCTTCTTAATATGTCATCCCTCATTGTTTTCTTCATAAATCTTACATGGACTTCTCTGGGCAATTTGTGTTTCCTTGCGTAACTTGAATTCATTCTAAATATTTCATCCACTTCTTGCTGCATCTCCGGTCTTTCCATTTCTAGGGCCTCTGCTAATAGATTAATAATCACTTCTGCTATATTTTCCTCTTTATCTTCGGGTATGTTCTGGAATCTCAAATAGTGTACCGCCATCTCCATTTCCAAAGCAGCGACTGCTCCTTCTAGGCTTTGATTTGCTTGTTCTAATCTTTCATTCTCTGTCATTAGTGCTTCAATTTTTTCCCAGTATCTTCTGATTGATCTTCCACCTTCTGAATTCTTTGTTCATTTTTAAGGATCATTTGTTGGTGAACCTCAAATTGTGTCTTTATGTCAAGCATTTGTTTGTTTAGCTTATCAAGATTGCTTTTCATTTCTTGATGATTGTTCAGCATCATTTCTTGCATTAATTGTAAGGTCGCATGCATATCTTTTTGGAGGTTGTTTGCCTTCTCTCGTTGTAACATTGCTTCAATAGATCCCTGATTTGCTGGACTAGATGTTCCAGAAGAGGGTGCAGAAGCAGGTTTTTTTGTAATTTTAGTGAGGTTTGGTGCACTCATTGTTCAATCAGGCAAATTTTGTAAATCCACAGGGAGAGGAGAATGAAAAAAAAAAGCCAACTGCTTTAGGCTATAATCCAAATTTAAAAAGAAGCCAACTGCTTTAGGCTATAATCCAGGTTTAGAAGGGAGCCAACTGCTTTAGGCTAATCCAAGTTTGTTTGTTTTTTTTAAAAAAGCCAACTACTTTAAGCTGTAATCCAGCAAAATAGAAAACACCAACTGCATAAGTCTAATCCAAATATTTCTGTCAGTTCAAAAATATTAGAGAAAAAAAGAAAAAAGAAAAGAAAGAAATAGTTTCTATAGTAGTTATGTCTAAAGTTGAAAAATGTAGTTAAAAAAATCTTTGTTTTTTCTTTTATAGAAACACAGGATGTTCTTTGTTTAGCATAGGTGTTGTTTCAAGGTCATCACTCTTCTGATTTTTTCTGTATTATTGTAGTATCTTCCTTCACCACTAGATGTCCTCATTAGTTATAGTGTCTCTATCCAATAGTAAAACTTTTATTTAAAATGCTCTTTCACAACAAAGTAAAAAAATCTTCCCAAATCAAAAAAATTAGCCAACAACAGATTATCATTTTTTTCTTTTCAATCAGTCTCGAGTCTTTTCTGTATATTTTTTATATTCCTTAATTTTGTTCCCCCATTCCAGATTTCTCGCCTCTTTTAACTCTCTTCTTCCCAAGTCTTCCTGGGGTTTTTTACTTTTAAAAGTTATCCAATTCAGGGAATTATATTTTAAAAGTCCATAGGGAAGAGAAATAAAGAAGAATCTCACCCAGATCAAACACATTGTTGACAGTCAGCTGTTCGGCGGCGCTGCCATGGCTCTTCACTTCTTCCCCAGCTGTCTGTGGCTTGGGCTGTCTGCGTACCTGCTGGCAGCCTTTGTCCCTCCTGTTTAAAGAGTTTCCTCAGTCTGTTTGGGCCAACCGCCATTGGCTCCGAACTCCCAAGGTTTCCCTTCCTCCTCATTGCCTCACCAGGGCGACTTTCTGACCTCTTTGGGTCTCCAGATGAAGCAAAATCAGACTTGGAAACTGGAGCTCCGATTTCTTTCATCCGTGTCGCCATGACGCCTGGGGTGAACTCCTTTTTCTTCCTAGGAAAGTTTGGGCTATTTTTCTTTCTATCACAGGTGTCAGGATCCAGTTATATTTCCTTTCTATCTATCTCCTCTGATCTAAAACCAATTCTTACCCTTTCCTGGGTCCTGCCATACTCCCAAGGGGGAGGGGTTTTTATTACTTTCACTTCCTCTATTCACTACAAAGTAACCTTTTGTTTATTCACCTCTGCTATCCATTACAATGTAACCATTTGCCTCTTATCCTATGCACCTCTGAACTTTTCCTCCTTACCGG
>NW_015388476.1:38729-42896 GCF_001527695.2 Protobothrops mucrosquamatus
TCTTTTGTCTTGAGATCCCTGGCTTCAAACTTCCTGATGGTTCTACATCTGCATTTGTATAGGCCTAGCTACTGGTTTGGGCAAAGAGATGAGGCCAGGTTTGGTTTCTGCTTTTCAAAAAATGCTTTTAAAAATCCTTTTGGTGAAAAATATTTTTTCCTTTTTAATATTTCCTTCTCTGGGGCTTTGACTTCCCACACTGTCTTCCAGGGATAGGCTATGAAATCTATTGCTGAGCTCCAGTGGGGCGGAATGGGACAACTCGTCACAGCCTACTCACCACAGGACTACTCACAATGGCCAATTTGCTGCGGCCAACTCACAACAGCCAACTCACCACGGGACAACTCGCTATGGAATAATTCAACAATTCAATTTAATTATTTAAAATATATTTTTTAAAAAATTAATGTTTGTCATTCACATTTCATTTTGTCCCTTCTTTGGCATCCTTTCTTTAATGATTCTATTCCACTATTTCTTCAATATTAGTGTAACTCTTGTCCTGCAGCAAGTTGTCCCATGGCGAGTTGTCCCACAGCGAGTTGTCACAGACCCCCAGTGGGGCTGTACTGAAGCGTTCTGAATTAGACAGCAGGGATCTTATTCTTGGTTGCTTTTTTTTTTCCCATTGGTCCTCTTCTAAAGGTTCATTTACAGGATCATTTCTATTAGAAGTTGTTTGTTCCTTATTACAGTATGTTCAATTTGGATATAGCCTTCCTGCATAGGTTGGAATTTCTCATTTTGTAGGTTGAGTTTCAGAGTGGTTAGAGTTGCATTTAGACCCTTTACTTTTTCTTCCAGTAATTCAATTAATGTACATTTGGCACATGTGTAATTTGGGTCTTCTATGGGCATAAGCATGTACATGGAACATAGTTTACAAATCACAATAGTGTCAGTCTCTTTTTCAATGACTATGTTTGTTTTTGCTAGATTAAAGATTAAAAAAATGAAAAGTATACAAAATGTTCAAAATAAAAAGGATTTTACCACAGATTTAAAAGAATAAAAAGATTCTATATTAAAACATTTAAATTCTGAAAGTTCATTAAAAATTTCAAAGTTTAATTTTTTTTAGTGTTGAGTAGGACTTAAATGCAAGTGAGGTTGCTTTCTAGATATAGTTTGTAATCCACAGATGTATAAAATGATAGATGAATATATAAAATAACATGAAAAAGATGAAAGAAAATAAAATCTCAGCTGAATGAAAGAAAAAATCACAGCTGGATGGAAAAATGGTATCTTAGCTGAACAAAAATATCTCAGCTGAACATAATAATGCAATATCAGCTTGTAGTTACTATAAAAATACGTAACAGTATGTACTTTGTTTTGACAGAAATATAAGAAAAGGAAAAAATATTTGTTGTAGTTTATATTGAAGAGTTGGAGTGTAGAGTTGTTGCTGTTGTATGTCTCCTCGCTCTTCAGCATAACAAAGGATAGGGCTGCTTAACAAAAGGAAGGGCTACTTTTTCCCAAACAAAGTGATTTCTTCTCAGGCTCCTTTTTAGGAGATGCTTTGCTCTTAGCCCTTGACCTCCTGCCTTGGAAAAAATAAAAAATAAAGAGAAAAAAAATGTTTCTGTCCTCCCTATTTCCTCCCTGCCTTCTTGTTCTGTCTTTGCCCCTTTCCCCCCCCCTGCCTTTCCTCTCCTCCTTCTTTCCATCCACTGTTGGGGTCCTAGGCCCTCCCTGTCTTCTTGCCCTTTGCCTGCTTGGGTCTTTGGGATTGATGCACTGCCAGGGTCCTCAGCCAGCCCACCTCAATGCCCCCAGCTACTGGTCCACTGTCTGCCTTGGGTTTGTAGCTGGTTTTCTTTCTGCCTTGGATTGCCTCCACTCTGCTCCTTGTTCCTCCACTCAGCTGGCCTCGAGCTGCCCTGTCTTCCATTCCTTTCCAACAGTTTAGTTTAGTTTAGTTTTTAGTTTAGTTTAGTTTAGTTTAGTTTAGTTTAGTTTAGTTTAGTTTAGTTTAGTTTAGTTTAGTTTAGTTTAGTTTAGTTTAGTTTAGTTTAGTTTAGTTTAGTTTAGTTTAGTTTAGTTTAGTTTAGTTTAGTTTCCTCTCAGAAGTAGACCATAGCCTACTTCTTCATAAGACACAACAATGTAGGATAGACAGCACCACCACCAGATGGATTTACAATTGGCTGACCAACCACACCCAGTGTGTATTCCTCAATGGAACTACATCTACATGGAAGGAAACATGCAGTGGGATACCTCAAGTTTCTGTATTTGGGCCAGTGCTCTTTAAACATCTTTATAAATGATCTAGATGAGGGGACTGAAGGGGAGCTCATCAACTTTGCAGATTATACCAAGCTGGGGGGAATTGCTAACACTTTGGAAGATAGACTCAAGATTCACAAGTATCTTGACAGACTTGAGTATTGGCCCCTTCCAACAACATGCAGTTCAGTGGTGAGAAAGAAAGGTCCTGCACTCAGGCAGGAAAAAACAAATGCATAAGTACAGTTATACAATAGGTGGTACCTGGCTCAACAGTAGTGCCTGTGAGAGGGATCTAGGTGTCCTAGTACAGGGCTTTTCAACTGGTGGTACGCGTACCACCGGTGGTACTTTAGCACCTGGCAGGTGGTATACGACCCCTAGGCAAGTGTAGTGGGGGAGGGAACCAGCTAAAGTGGCCGCACAGACCTGGAGGAGACCAGCTGGAGCTGCAGGGCTCAGCAGAAGCCCCAGGATCTGTGCACGCGGCTGCACACTGATTGGAGCTTCTCCCACACCTGGAAGAGAAAAGGAGGAAGAGGAGGCATAGAGAGGAGAAGCTATAAAAGGAGCAGGCTTTGGTGGGAGAGAAAAAAACAAACAAACAGAGAAAGAGAGAGAAGAGAAGAGAAGAGGCTTTTGTTAGCGAAGCAGTGAGGAGAGAGCAAGTGCGCGGCCTTTGTGAGCGAAGGGTGAGTGAAAGAGCGAGTGAGGAGCTTGTGCGAGCAACATGTGTGTGAATGGAGCAAGAGAGAAGCTTTTGTGAGCAACATGTGTGAATGAGAGCAAGAGAGAAGCTATTGCGAGCAACGTGTGTGTGAATGGAGCAAGAGAGAAGCTTTTGCGAGCAACATGTGTGTGAATGAGAGCAAGGGAGAGGCTTTTGCGAGCAACGTGTGTGTGAATGGAGCAAGAGAGAAGCTTTTGTGAGCAATGTGTGTGTGAATGGAGCAAGAGCGAAGCTTTTGCGAGCAACGTGTGTGTGAATGGAGCAAGAGAGAAGCTTTTGTAAGCAATGTGTGAGTGAATGGAGCGAGAGAGAAGCTTGTGCGAGCAATGTGTGTGTGAATGAGAGCAAGTGAGAGGCTTTTGCTAGCAAAGGGTGAGGGGGGGTTGCGAGCGAAGGGTGAGAGAAAAAGGGAAAAGTGAGGGGAAGAAGGGAAAAATAAAAGAAAAGGCATTGACTTCTGAGTTCCACTGTTGCAATAGAAAGGAAGCATTAACACTGAACCTCAACTTTTTACTTTTCCATAATATTATAAACTAGCCATTTCTATAACAACAAATGAATCTAACCAGTAAAGCCCAAAATCCCCCCCTTTTTTTAGTCATCAAGTTTTTGACACCTTGCTAAGCACTGGTGGTACTCAAATTGTCAAATGTCTGATTAACGAAACACTAAAAAGGACTTTCAGGCATATTTTCTCCTAAAAGCATTTATTAATGTTACAGATACGTCAGCACAATATGGAGGAATGCTTAGATCTGCTTCTCTTCCGTACAGATAACATTCCAAACATTTCCACTCCCTTATTGTAGGGTCATGGTTCACATCTTCCAATCAACTTGGAAGATGTGATTTACTTCCGGTTTCTTTCCCCGTACGGGCTATCCTTATGCTCCTCCCTCTTTCCTGGTTGCTGGTTTAACTATATAAATACCAGACAGTTCTGCACATTGTCAAAGCAAGAATATAAAGTATTTGTAGCGTTGACATCCAGCCCCCCTCCTATAAAGCAAACCAAAGCATATGTTAAGGGTTATCTTTCGGTTTGTTGGGGTGTTTCACATGAAACCGTTTGACCAATCTATTAGCCTTTACTTCACTGGATTTCACCCAGGTGGCCTCGGATAACGGGTATCCCTTCCATTGTACTAGATACTGCAATTTCCCTCTAAAAATTCTAGAGTCAAGAATACGCTTTA
>NW_015388476.1:43787-45361 GCF_001527695.2 Protobothrops mucrosquamatus
TTAGCTCTACTGTGACTGGGTTGATGATCCTTACTATGGGGAAAGGCCCCAAGAACTTTGGTCCCAATTTCTTGCTGGGCAACTTGAGGCGTAGATATTTAGTTGACAAATAAACCTTTTCCCCAACTTGGAATGTTCTTTGGGGAGCCCTCTTTTTATCAGCCTGCTTTTTATAGGTTTCAAAAGACTTTTTTAAAGCTGCTTTTGTGTTTCTCCAAACTTCTTCCCACCCATTCACCCACTGGTCAAGTGTCTGGGAAGCGGAGGGCATCTGAGGATATTCAGGTATTGGGTTGAACTCTTTTCCCGTGGCCGCTCTGAAAGGCGTGTAACCAGTGCTGCTGTGCACAGAATTATTGTACGCCACCTCCGCAAAAGGGAGAAGATCAGTCCAGTTCGTCTGTTGGTAAGAAACGTAGCACCTAAGATATTGCTCCACCATTTTGTTAGCGGCTTCCGCGGCCCCATTGGTAGCCGGATGAAAAGCAGATGATAAACCTTGAGATGACCCAATTAATGTAAGGAAAGTCCTCCAAAACTTCGCTGTGAATTGCACTCCCCTGTCCGAAATTATCCGCTTAGGGGCGCCATGCAGCCGGTAGATATGTTTCAGGAACAATTTGGCCAGTCGTTGGGCAGATGGGAGTCCTTTGCAGGCGATGAAATGAGCCTTCTTCGAGAACAGGTCTATTACAGTCCAGATGACAGTGTTTCCACTACTTTCAGGTAGGTCTACTATAAAGTCCATAGCTATTTCTTCCCATGGTTGAGAAGGGTCTGCCACGGGTTGCAGTAGTCCAGGGGTTTTCCCTGGGATTCTTTTCATTGTGGCACATATAGTACAACTTTTTACATAGTTTTCCACATCCTTTTTTAGCCCCGGCCACCAGAATTGTCGGCGGGTGAGGTGTAGGGTTTTCAAATATCCGAAGTGTCCAGCCTGTTTGACATCATGGCTGTGGTTGAGAGCGTTAAGACGGAGGGCTTCTGGAAAATATAGTTTTCCCCCCATGTAAGCCAAACCATCCCTGCACGTTAGGGAGGCCTGATTATCTTTGAACCATTGATCGGTGTGGAGTTCTCGTTTTATTTTCTTTGCTCCAGGGTCATCAGGATTGGGGACTCTGCGAGGTATAAGTTGAGTGGCAATTTGCGGATTGGGGATGATTGCCTCATTGACCTCTTCCCGTTCGCTCTTGTATTGGGGTAGTCGGGATAGCGCATCAGCTAAGAAGTTTTTTCCCCCTGGTATGTACTTTAGAGTGAAGTCGAAGCGGTTAACGTATTGTGCCCACCACACTTGTTTTGGGGACAACTTACGGGGAGTTTTCAGTGCTTCTAGATTTTTGTGATCTGTCCATACCTCAAATGGTATTTTGCTCCCTTCTAGATAGTGCCGCCAGTTTAATAATGCCCATCTAATAGCGAAGGCCTCTTTTTCCCAGATTGCCCATCTCCGTTCGCTCTCAGTAAATTTCTTAGAGGTGTAGGCGCAGGGTTGCAGGATCCCATTTTTGTTCTTTTGCAGTAATACAGCTCCAACCGCCACATCGCTGGCATCGGCCTGAATCACA
>NW_015388476.1:47801-52202 GCF_001527695.2 Protobothrops mucrosquamatus
GTGCAAGTGGGGTTTGTAGTGGTGTATTCTGCTGTTGTAGGCCCCTCAATGATTGCTGGACATGCTGGGCCTCCCCCATCTGCAAGCTGACCGGGTGTAGTTCTGGCAGTTGCATCACTTCAAGCTGCCGTAATGTTTCTATTAGCTGTGGTGAGCTCAGTTGCTGGAAAGGCCTCAATTTGGAATTCTTTATGTCTTCCGGACTGTGACTCACCAATTTTGTTGGCAATGCTGCACAGCTTCGTCCGGAGCCTTCTCTTGGCTTATCACAGTCTGACGTTCCTCCCGATATCTTTGGCTTCGCTCCCAGCTGGGAAATCTGCCAGATTCCTTTCTTCCCCCATAAGCTGCTGCTGCTAGGAGGAACCTGGTGTCAGACAATTCGTTCTGCTTCATTTCAAATGTTCCCCAAATCTTTACCAGTACCTCTCAAACTTTGAGGCAGTGGATGGGGTTTGGGACCCCATATTGTTTTAGAATGAGATGAGGAGATCTAAGCATAATGTCAAATGTCTGATTAACGAAACACTAAAAAGGACTTTCAGGCATATTTTCTCCTAAAAGCATTTATTAATGTTGCAGATACGTCAGCACAATATGGAGGAATGCTTAGATCTGCTTCTCTTCTGTACGGATAACATTCCAAACATTTCCACTCCCTTATTGTAGGGTCATGGTTTACATCTTCCAATCAACTTGGAAGATGTGATTTACTTCCGGTTTCTTTCCCCGTACGGGCTATCCTTATGCTCCTCCCTCTTTCCTGGTTTAACTATATAAATACCAGACAGTTCTGCACATTGTCAAAGCAAGAATATACAGTATTTGCAGTGTTGACACAAATATTGTCATGTCCTAAAAGTGGTACAATCTGTGAAAAGGTTGAAAAGCCCTGTCCTAGTGGACCACCTCTTAAATATGAGCCAGCAGTGTGTTGCAGCTGTCAAAAAAGCCAATGCACTCCTAGGCTGCATCAACAGAGGGATAGCATTAAGATTATAGGAAGTGATAGTACCACTCTATACTGCACTGGTAAGGCCACACTTGAAACACTGTGCCCAGTTCTGCTCATCATGATACAAAAAAGATGCTGAAGTCCTAGAAAAAGTGCAGAGAAGAGCAACAAAGGTAATAAGTTGTTTGGAGGCTAAATCGTACAATGAATGGTTAAGTGAATTAGGAATGTCTAGCCTAACAAAGAGAGGGATTAGGGGTGACATGATAGCTGCCTTCCAGTACCTGATGAGCAATCACATAGAATAACAGAATAACAGAGTTGGAAAGGGACCTTGGAGGTCTTCTAGACCAAACCCCTGCACAAGCAGGAGACCCTACTACACCATTCTAGACAAGTGATGGAGCACCTACAACACCTGAAGGCAAGCCATTCCACTGGTTAATTGTTCTCACTGTCAGAAAATTTCTCCTTAGTTCTAGGTTGCTTCTCTCCTTCATTAGAGTCCATCCATTGTTTCTTGCCTTGCCTTCTGGTGCTTTGGAAAATAGGTTGACCACCTCTTCTTTGTGGCAGCCCTTCAAATCCCTAGTCCTTCTTTTCACTAGACTAGACCTACCCAATTTCACTAGACTAGACCTACCCAATTTCTGCAAATGTTCTTCATATGTTTTAGCCTCCAGCCCCCTAATCATTTTTGTTGCTATTCTCTGCACTCTTTCCAGAGTCTTAACATCTTTTTTATAATATGGTAACCAAAACTGGATGCAGTATTCTAAGTGTGGCCTTACTAAGGCTTTATAAAGTGGTACTAATACTTCACATGATCTTGATTCTATCCCTCTGTTAATGCAACCTAGGATTGCATTGGATGTTTTGGCTGCTGCTACACACTGCTGGATCATATTTAAGTGATTATCCACTAGGACTCCAAGATCCCTCTTACAGTTACTGCTATTGAGCCAGCTTTCACCTAGTCTGTACCTGTACATTTGATTTTTCTTGCCTAAGTGTAAAACCTTATGTTTGTCTACATTGAATTTCATTTTGTTAGATAGGGCCCAGTGTTCAAGTCTGTCGAGATCCATCTGGATCTTGAGCCTATTTTCTGCAGCGTTGGCTATTCCTCCCAGCTTAGTGTTGTCTGCAAATTTGATGAGTTCCCCTTCTATTCCCTCATATAAATCATTTATGAAGATATTGAAGAGTACTGGGCCTAAGATGGAACCTTGGGGTACCCCACTGCTTCCTTCCTTCCATGTAGAAGTAGTTCCACTGAGGATCAAATGTTGAGTGCAATTTGTCAGCCAGTTACAAATCCACTTGAAAGTGATGCTGTCTATCCCACATTTTTTTAAGCTTACTTACTTACTTACTTACTTTAGCTTACTTACCAAGAAGTAGATTGAGGTCTACTTTGTCAAATGCAAAGAGGGGAGAAGATGGGCGTTGACTTATTCTCCAAAGCACCAGAGGGCAGGACAAGACGTAATGGGTAGAATCTTGTTAAAGACAGATCCTGCCTGGAACTAAGGAGAAATTTCTTGACAGTGAGAGCAAACAACCAATGGAACAGCTTGCCTCCTGGAGTTGTAAGTGCTGCATAACTGGAGCTTTTGAAGAAAAGATTGGACATCCATTTATACGACATGGTATAAGGTCTCTTTCCTTGGGCAGTGGGTTGGACAAAAGACCTATGATTCTATGTTTCTAAACAAAAAATCCTCTCAGATTTTAATCTCAGTGTCAATGCTGCTAACATCGGATGTTCTTGCTTTGACAACAGATGGAAATGCAGCCATTTTCTCTATGCTTTTAGAAATAGTCGATGCTGGGAGGGGGAATAGGGATGAGAGTCCAGCTAGTCATAACAATAATAACTCAGCTGTGTGAACCCAAGGACATTGGGCCCAGAGCTGATAGTGTTTTGGTGGGCTGGAGAGCTGGGGAGAAAGCCCGCACTTCAAGCTAATTGGGGAATGTGATTTATGACTGTTTATTGGAGGAGGGAATTGTACTTTGTTACTTTGTATCCAGGGGAGGGAAATTTAGTTTTTGGGTTCAACTATGTAGTGCTGATACTTTGTTTCTCGAATAAAAGATTCTTTAAGGTAAACAATGCCTCAAAGTTCTTTTGAAGGGTTTCATCTGTCGGAACCATGACCCCAAAACTACAATTTTTACCTATCTATCTTGGGGTCCCAAGCCCCAGTCACTGTCCCTAGAGTTGAGGGACAGATCGACAAAGACTCAGGGAAGATCTCAACATGGAAAAGGAAGGGGCGCCTGAAACCAGCACCCCGGCAGCGGCTGCTACCTCAGAGGAAGGAACGCAGGCCAGCGCGCCAATGGAGAAGGAACCTTTTCAGGTCTCCCAGATGGGGGCAAGACCCAAGCCATGAGGGCAGCTGATCTGGTCGTCGGAATGGACCTTACCCAGTGGAGACTCCAGACACCTCGAGACGGCCTTGCCAGAATCAAGTGCTTCGAGGGCAGACGACATCGAGGTGCAAAGAGGGGCTTCTTGCAATTTTGCGTTCCCCGGACCGGTGGAGAGCCACAAAATCGATTACTGCTGAGGACTCTGGTGAGTGGAAGTACCTGTCCACAGTTCATAGTCAATCAGTGGAGAAGTTGGTGGAAAGATTTGAGGAGCTAGAGATGAAAAGTGGGGAACAACCCTCCCGTTCTCCATACACAAGCAATCATGATGATCGGCGAGGCAGCCACCAACTCATGCCGAGGGGAAGTCCCAGCCCCATCCACGAAGCCACCTACCATGGCCTTCAGCCCCGCGGAGAGGGACAGTCCCAGTCGTTGCCCCTCCAAAAGCCCAGCTCACCGACGACGAGACAAGAGCCCGAGCCATCACCGGGACAGCCGAAGCCCGGACTGACATGCTTACCGGCCACCCAGCCCTAGGCCTATACAGCAATGGGGGATGCTGCATCCCCCACAGCTGGGAGGCCAACAGCCGCTGGTGGTGCAGCAACTGTATAGGGGGTGGCCGCAGCCCCTGAATGTGCAGCAGCAGATGGGGGCCTTGCAGCAACCAGGAATAATGCAGTCGCCAGGGGGTCTGCAACCACTGGGAGTGCAGCAGCAGCAGTGGGAATGGCCGCCATCTCCAAACATGCAGAAACTGCTGAGGTGCCCGCAAACACTGGGGATCCTGCAACAACCACTGCTGGGGCTGCAGAGGGACCTACAACAACCGGGGATGCCACAACCGCCGTGTTGTGGCTCTGTCCGGTGGGTCCCTCTCATCAGAGGAGGAAGGCTCTGAACATGACGGAGAGGAGATGGCTAGGCCTCTCTCTCCCGGCCCTTCCCCTCTGGTGCAGCCTTCGGTGCCTTCCGACAGCGAGGAGTTTGGCCAGGAGCCCGGTGTTTCTGGGATTGGCCAGGAGCCCGGTGCTTCTGGAATTGGCCAGGAGCCAGGTGCT